>NW_027467782.1:15204580-15440188 GCF_004210375.1 Tachypleus tridentatus | reverse complement strand
ATATATTTGGTTCCCAGATATATAAAAAGTGTTCTTGACTGAAGCCAACGGGCAAAAAATTCCAGATTAAAATGCACTGAAGCATTTAAATGACATAGTCTTAAGTACTCATCAGAAACTCAATGATGAGTAGTGTTGATAAACAAATAACACTGAAAGTCATATCTGTTTATCTGATCAAGAACAGCATAATTTTAAAATTAATTTATATGCAAGTTACTGAATTATGTGCAAAATTTAACTAAACATCTTTACAATCCATGCATGTGAATGAAATTAACATTATAGTATATAATTTAATGTTTATGTTGTCCAAGTTTAATTCTTTGTTACAACAGAAACATTTAAAATAAATATTTTGCTCACATAGTTTGCTTGTCACATGATCCAAGTTATATAAAAAAATCTCAATTTAGCAAGAAACTGACTGTAAACACACATAAGCTCACAATGCATACAACTGTCTAGATACTCAATGTATTTTCACATGTCCTTTTGAGACATATGATATATGCAGTCTTAGAACTGAATCCACTGCAAAGAGAATAGATTTTACAGCCTTTTATGGGTGCTATGCCAATCTTCTATACTTTGGAAACAAATTTATGACGTACAAGTAATTAGTTAATACAAGTGTACAAAGATGTTATAAAGAGCTCAGTTTACACTCCACTCCACCAACAGTTAATATGAAATTGGTGTACAGTTTTTGTACTGAAGTCGAAGTAACAGCCTGCAGTACTATTGTCTACAGCACTTACAGTGGTTTGTTACCTCAAAATGCTATAGTTAGAGACAGTTGAATTGTACTTAAATCTAATTTTTATATTTTAGTTGACTATGTATAATTTATGTTTTAAAAATCCTATTTGAGTGATTTAATTGTTTTTATAAGCTTAACTTGTTACACAGATTGTGAAAGCTTTATAAACAAGATGGTATCTATAACAGCCATCCTGTTTTGTACACACACCTATTGGGGAATTTCTCAAAATAACTTCTTCATAAAAGGCCTATTGGTATCAGTTAACATATCAGAATAAATAGTGACAATGAATTTTAAAGGAGAGTTAAAAATAAACTATAAATGAAAAGATAAAGACATTAAATTATGAATATGTGAAAAAGATGACTATACTAATAAATTTCTATAAAGATGTAAAAGGTATGTACACATTTTTGTTAATTTTAAAACATTTCCCTGCACTCTCTGTTGATGATGACAAATAGAGTTAGTAATACAGGTGCATAAAGAGAAAAAAAAGTACAAATATTTACCTTAAAAAACAACAATTGATGTTCATTTATGAGGTTCTAGAGGTTATGCAAATGAAATGTAGAAACAGTAAGTTAAAACATATTATTTTTATACTTTATGTAAAAATTACTTTGCATGTGAACTACTCAGAGTCCAAGTGTAAATAACTACATTAAATAATGAATTTTTATCAGAAAAATCCAAAAAATATTTACAAAATAAAACTTTCGCTGAAACTACTTACTTTAATGAAAGTTTGTTATCAAGTTTTAAGGAAATAATTTCATTAACTAGTTTCATTTTTGAAAGGCATTTCATGAGAGTTGCATACTTTTCTTCCTATGAGCATATATCATTCTTCAAGGTTTAATGTCTTCCATAATGTAACTGTTAATTACATATCTATATACATAATATATGTCTATGTTACATACATATACAATATTAATGACTATTGTACAGCAACCACATAAAATGTATTTAGTCCAAAAGCAATGCTTACATTACTTGTAATATCTTTTAATATGAACTTAAATAGTAGAGTTTTGTAAAGGTTTACTAACCTGCCTAAGATCAGCAAAGCACATCTGGAGTGCACCTTCTTCAAACCCTCTAACAGGTTATGAATTAGCAAACACTATTGAAGACAAAAAAAGAACTCAGTTTAGTTTATATCCATTAATGAATAATTATTATCTGTATTTGTTTTAAAGGCCTTAACATAAAATATTTGGATTGCCAACACAATTCAGTTTTATTGAAGCATAAAATGCTGTTTCGTTTTTGTCTTTGATCTTCTTAAACATAGTCTAGAAAGCCAACATCCAAATGCAGTGGAGATTGTGTGAAAAGTGTATCAAAATGTGTGGAATAAGATTGACCTCATCAACGTTTGTAGAAACTTACTACAATGAAAGAAGTATTTTCATAATAATGCATTATTATGGCCATCAAAACTGAACATGATTTACAATGAAATAGTTCCAAGGGCAGCAGGAAACCTGAAAGTTGTTCTTAAAAGATAAATGAACCCTTAAACAAATAATACTGTAAAGACTATTAAGTATTCTGATTATTTACACAACTGAAAAATAAATAAGAACAAAACTACAATAAGAATTTCATTAATTAATCAACAACAAAATAAATCTCTTCAGAGAACTAAATCTAATTAAAAAATACAATTCTAATTGACCTAAAACTTTAAGAAGTTAATTATTCTTGGGTATCTTTGAAATTAGGTTTTGATAAAAATGGTTTTATGTTTCAGATGTGGTTTAAATAAACAGTTTCAATTTTAAGGTAATAACATTAAAGTGTGATGGTCCATAAGGTACAAATTTTCCAAACTCTTAAAATTTCTTGATTTGCATATACTGTGTTAACCTTATTTCCCAGATGTTAAAAGCTTTAAAAAAATAACAACAAAAGCACTTTCAATTTTGTCCATAAATCATCCATAAAAAGATCATAGCATAATGTGTTTGCTAAATGCAAAATTTCAGTCATTGTCTAATTCAACAGAAATACCTTTGTTGCAATATATGGAAAATAGTCAAATAATGAAACTGTTATTATATTAACGTCTATCTTTATATTGTGCTGTTTGTGTCCCAAGAACCACAGTATTTACATTATACATACATTGTACCTCACTACTATAACAACTGAATAAAACAAGCTAAACCAGGTTAATATATGTGATTCATCCTCACTGTCAAGCTGAATTCAGAAAAAGTACACCTTACTTAAAAAGATGGGACTAAATATTTGTCCACAGAAAACCATCCTTTCCTTTTCACTACTGGCTTACATTATACACTATATCTTATTAGTATGATAAAGCTGACTTAAAACTGTAAAATGTTCAAAGTTGCATCACCTACTTCAATCTTTTTTTATCTACCTTTGTACTAAACTCACTGACTTTAATCTTTTCGGGTCTTTTAGAAATTTTCCCTCCGTCCAGGATGTTTTTTTGGCCTCTAAATTAACAAGTTAGGGCTGAGAGATGCCTTGGGTCTCTTTACAACTGGATGATATATCCATATCAAGGCTTACAATATAAAATTGGATATAAGGCACCTTGTTAATTTGGAGGCCAAGAAAACATACTAGAGAGAAGGAAAAATTTCTAGATGATCCCAATTTTCATGAAAATATAGGTGATTTTCAACAAAATAAGATATTAAGCAGGGCAACAGTGAAAGTTATGTTTCCTATACAGAAAATGTATTTCATATAACTAGTCTCATTTAGTGCTGCCTCTATGTGAAAAAAAAAAAGAAAAACATGCCACAAGTCTTTTCCTCCCTTCCTTTGGAAATGACTCATTTTAATGTCCCTCGTGCAAATTATCGTGGATAATCCTCCACAAAGGAAAGTGCTATACATTCATTATATGCGTGCGACTTCCTCTATTCAGTTCTATCAAATTACTGTTTTGAGTTTTAATGGAGAATTGAATCACTCATTTTCAGTGGAGAGGAAGTACATTTTATGTATCGAAAAACTAACTTCTAATATGGTACATTAGCTGTGCTTGTATAATCAGATAGAATCACACACTGAATTGGTGCAAGGGAAGAAAAGAAGCACCCTTTGAAAGAGTACAAAGGGCACACCTTATGTCTAAAGAATTAGATATGTAGATATGATGTGGGAGACTACACTACTTCTAAATCAGCCATACTATTCACCAATCTTGGAAATGTGTTGTATATTCTGGTAGACAAAAACCGAGAAGTAAATCCAATTAGTATTGGGGAAAAATGGAAGTGTCCCCAGACACAAAGTGGCTAGGACATGATGGACTGTACTTGACAACTACATCCAAAATCTGTGCTGCTGGAAACTGACACAGATAGAGAGGGTGGGTGTAGAATGAGGATCATACCATCTTCACCTGAAATTAATGAGACCAGAAGGGATATCAAACACCTGACTCCTGAAGAGAGAGTATGTTAAGAATAGAAAATGGTATATCAACTTAGAAAACCTGATGTCCTGGATTGAAAAAATGTGTATGAGTGTCTTTTGTGTAGCTTATTCTGAAGATGTTATTTGAAGGGAAAGAACCACAACAATCCCAAGTTCCTCCACCATGCTGTATCAAGGCGATTGTGGGGCGTAGGCACCTATTGTTTGTTGGCCCTACCAGCCATATAAGTTAAACCAAAATTAACTTTTAAGGAAACTTTTCATGGACCTATAGTTTTCATAGGCCCCAGGCACTGTGCCTAATAAATAATTCAGCCCTGCCTCCACAATAAGATAAAGTATAATTGAAGGAGGAAGTCAAACATATTCACTACAATGTGCAAAAACTTATGTTTTTGCTTTTACTCTATATTATAAAACAAAAAAAGGAGACTTAGAAACTGATTGAAAGACTATGACAGACAGCCAGTCTTCAGTTTTAATAACAACAACAAACAGCTGGAATAGAAACTGTGAAAGAGATGATTTCCAGATTCAATGTTCTGTTGGACAGAAGGTCTTGAACTACCTCCAACAGAAGCTGGCTGTTAATGGGATTCTGAGGAAGGAAAGAAATGGATATCTGTGATAAAAGAGGAAGGTAAAGGAAGCATAGGACATGTCCAAATAATCCACCAATCTGTGGTGAAACACTGCCAAAAGGGAAGAAAGTCACATAACTGAGCTCCCATCCAGTTATCAACTGGTACTGTTGATACTATGATGATCTACACTGAAAAAAACACCTGGAAAGAGGAACAGGTAAAAGCTGGGAAGCACTAGGATGGGAAACAGGAATAGGGGCTTGTCTTGATTCCAACTGTGGCAAATGAGCTACCAAAAACGAAAGGATAGAGTGTTCCTAGCATGCAATTCCAAAGGGTCTGGAATACGTTTGAAAATATACTAAGAAACAGAGCTACACATGATTTCCTAAGTGGGCAGCAAATAAATCTGACAGAAGGCTGCATTTTGACCCAGTACGTTTCAACAACAGAAAAATTATGTATGCAAGGTGAGAGTAGAGAATGAAAAATGAGTCATCTTAGAAGTAACAAAGGAGAGGCTGTTCCTCATAAACCTCAGGACTTTGTACAGAGTATCTGAAAGTAAATGTATGGTAGATAAATACCACAAAAGTAAGGATAAGACAGAGGCATGGGTTAAAAGCACTGGAAGTCAGGGGGTACTCCCAAATTGGCAAAATAGATTCCAACACCTGTGAGTCTTAAAACGGATAGGCTACTTGATGGTTCGTCAAACAAACTATCCACAGCACATAGGAAGCAAGACATGCTGGAACTCTCAACCAATTATGAAGTAAATTGCTTTGTATGAACCCTAATATCCAAAGAAAGTGGGAAAACTAAATATGGTAAAGAAGAACTGAGAACTATCATACAACAAAAAAGGATGAGGATTGTAGGAATTCATAAAAAGGGATAAAACATCACATACCTGAGAAATCATACCTAAATACGCAATATTAGACCGAGCTGACTCTGCAGGAGGTGTACAGGAAACATGAGAAAATCCTGTGGTGGAAAAAGGCTATAAAAATCTTTCTCGGAATGAACAGGTTCAGATTGTTCATGAGATGAATAACTTCAAGAGAAAGTGGCTGACTCACAGATTGACCAGTCTCTCACTGAATAATTGCAAATAATTCCATTAACAGGGTTGCTTGCACCTCCAGCCATAGTTACAAAACCGGCACTCTGGGCTATATGTACCTCACGTGCTTCGTAAGCACTCACGAATTTTTCAAAAACAAACATGTACAATATTATATCAACTATACCTTGTCCTATCCATTGCCGACGATCAAACACAATAAGAACAATATTTATATAAGCAGCTTGTCACAGCAACGAATCTTACGGTGAAGACGTTTTCTAAACTGATAGAGTGTAATCACAATTCATTGTACTTGAGAGAAGACATTGATATTAGGCCTATGCTGTTATTAACTATACGATTTTTATATTCAGCCCCCTAGGTATCTTCATGGGAGAAAATAAATAAATTTCTTTTTCTTATAATTCTGTTCCAACCAGTATGTAAACAGTTTGTTTATGATGCTTTTATTTTTTAATATTTTAACTCAAATTTGGGAAACTTAAGGGAAGAATAGAAACTTTTTAAATTCCGTATATGTAATTTACCTGCCAGGCGAGTTGTTTAAACTATTTTCACAACAATAATTGTGATTATTTAGCAAGTATTATTGTGAAACAACAATGTCTTATTTTGTAATAAAATAACGTAAACATTAGATGTTTTTTCACACGTATCAATTTGTATATTTTAAATTCAAATCAAAGCTCTTTAAAAATGGAACTGTGGTTTCTGTTGCCTCATCATAAATTTCACACCTTTTAGTTTCTGTAATTTGTCAGCTTTTAGCGTTTAATCCGTAACTCCGTAACTTTTATGATATATTGTTGTGGTGTTTCTTTGTTGCCTCTAAGCATGATGCGAAACAACAATATCTTATTTTGTGATAAAAATAACGTAACCACTAGACGTTTTTTTCACACATTTTTGAATTTATATATTTTAAATTCAAATCAAAGCTGTGTAAAGATGGAATTGTGGTTTCTGTAGCCTCATCATAAATTTCACACCTTTTAGTTTCTGTACTTTGTCAGCTTTTAGCGTTTAATACGTAACTCCATAACTTTTATCAGCTTTTAGTGTTTAATCCGGAACTCCGTAACTTTTATATCATATTGTTTGTTCTTACGTGCTTACAATATTTATAATATTAACAATGAAACAGTATCTTAGCAACACAGATAATTAGGAGACATTTTGTAAAAAAGTTAAAGCTACTACTGCAAGCAGATTTTAAGATATAGAGATGGTGAAGTTCTTTTTCAAAACATTGATTTTTATGGCATTCTATGCTGTAATAATAGCAATGCCTGCACACATCAAACTTAAGCCTGAAAATATTGTACTTGGCGCCCCACAGGTGATTCCGTGTGTCCCTGACGGCATTGGAATCAAAAGATATACCATGGATGTTTTCCAGTATTATTGGTTTGGCCCCTACGGTGGAATATCAACAGACGATAATAAAATTCGGGTAAACAAAGCCACGGGAGATTTGATGATTTATAAATTTGATTTTTCTGATACCGGTGTGTATAAGTGCGTTATTGAATACACAAGAAACTGGGAGATAAAAGCACAAAAACCAATTTTCATCACTCATTTCTTGGAAGGTAAATGCTTATAAGAATCGATTTTGGTAGTGTTTAGAAGTAAAAAAAAACTTTAAATTATGGATCGGATTCCATCCATTTTTTACTACAATTTATGTAAAGTGTTATAAGTTCGATATATATTTAATGATTGTACATTAATTTTCCAAAATCCATGAAATCACCTTTCCAACTACCAACATACAGCTCACCGCCATTGTTTCCGCGTTAAGCCTGCAGTGTTAAAATGTTGAAAATCAAATTTTTTGTCTGCAGATATAAATTTATCATTACGAAATAATTTTTGATTTATTATTATTATATACAATAACTAAATACATACATAGATATGAATAAATTTAATCAATAGCATTACACAATTAATGACATTAGACATTCCGTGAAGTCAGAAAACGAGATAACCTTATGTTAGAAATTAGAAAGGTTTTGTTGTTTTCTTTACAAGTCATAGAACAAATAATTTTAAAAATCAAAAGTGTTGAATGATTTCTTTAATCGTCTGTGAAAATATTGAAATTACAAAATGCTACAGTGTTATAGCAGAAAAATGTTTCTTTTGTTACAAACACACAGTAAGTTCTGGTATTCAGAGACATTGTTTAGCCACTTTTCACATCCAAGCGATGAAACGATACATTCTTATCATTTGAAATAAGAAAGTTTGAAGAGCTTATTTGATTAACTATATCTGTTACTGAGCATATCTTTAATTTTGATGTGAGTGTAAGACTAGAGGGAAGGCAGCTAGTCATCACCACCCACAGCCAACTCTTGGGCTACTCTTTTACCAACGAATAGTGGGATTGACCGTCACGTTATAATGCCCCCCACGGCTGAAAGGGCGAACATGTTTGGTGTGATGGGGATTCGAACCTGCGACCCTCAGATTACACGTCGAATGCCTCAACACATCTGGCCATTCCGGGCCTTTAATTACCAAAATTTGCGTTTTTCATATAGCAAAGCTACAAAGGGATATCCGCTGTACCAACCGAGGGGAAATCGAACCCTTAACTTTAGCATTGTAAATCCTTATTTATTATTAATTATGAAAATACATTGAGTTGAAACCTCCTGTGACCTACGATACAATAGATAAAGAACAAGATAAGCTATATTTGTTAGATTTTGTTTATACCTTACAGGATTTCCAATATATGAGCTTTCACGAAGAAAAGTAGTTAATAATTTGTTATGAGCCTAAAGTGTCATATCAGGTCAAAAAATTACTCTAGTGGCCCAGCAAACTGTCTGCGTGCTTCCAATGCAAGAAACCGGGTTTCGATATCCGTGATGGGCAGAGCATAGATACCCCATGATGTAGTGTTGTGCTAAATTACAAATAAATAGTGCAAAATATTATTTCTTATGTCAACAATACTTGAACTACGAACCATCTTATACTTTATTTTAGCATGCGTACAACCAAGTGAAAACTACCAATGTCCTGAAGGACTCACACTGAGACATAACCTGTGTTGTAAGTTGTGCTTTCCTTCAAAGCGTTTACATGTGTGATCAGTATTTGTGAATTCTAATTTTTTAAATAAATCGAAAAAGGAAAAACTGTTTCGAACAAACTAAGCAATAAATTAGTTATTATATACTCCATCTATTATTTTATTTTTAATTGTCAAAGTTAACATTGTAAACATTTCAAGCTTTTTTCTTAGATCCAAGTCAACCAGGAACGGAGGAAGATACATACGTTCCTTCTCCAAGGAAAAGTAAGTTATGCTACATATAAGATTACGTAAAACGTACCTTTAACGTGAAATAATATGTGTGGAAAGGTTGTTGACAAAATGTCGTGATGGAAAAATATTACTGTGACGATGTTTGTGTTGACGAGTGTTGTTCTTTCTTCCCATTAAATTTCTTCAATCCCTTATTCATGAAGGTAAAAAATGTAGTAATGTGTGAAGACCCGATCTCTTATAATATTCCAGTACATTGTGGACATTATTTTCTATTCTAAATAATAAATATCTTACCATTTCACCACTCATAGCAACTCAGGTAAAACACGATTCACCAAACCACGTCTATCATTCCCACTAATTCACTGTTCACAGTTTGAGCTTTTCTGTTGTCTGAAGTAAGTTTTTTAGACCAGTAATTGTATGCCATAAGTATTTTCCTCCTCCTAGTATTGTTGTATTATTTAAACCTTGACTATTTTATAAAAACTGGTTGACTCGAACAGAGTTTTACATTAGTTTACAATAAAAAGACCGTCCATGTACTTTCCCTTTGAATTGTTACCAATAGTTTTCCAATATATTCTCTTGCGTTTGTAGTTCATTTAGACACTAATTACAGATTTCTTTGAATAGTGAAACATATAAACAGTATTCAGTTTACAAATTGCTAGTAAGTCAGTGTCGACAATCATACATTCTTGGAAGTCTGAGAACTTGTTACTTTTGTCTTGTTACGAATATATATAACTGCTGTAATGGTGGTCAGTCACGTGACGCATCAAATGATCATCCTGGTTTGATATAAAAACACAGTCAGTGTATTTGATTGTCATAAGATATGATAAGTAAATATCTTTACTTGGATTATCAAGGAAGAAAGTAAATCTAAAGTGATACTTTACACTTCTTTACCTGTACTGTTTTATCCATGTGCATTAAACTTATACGTGTTTGAATAAATAAATAGAATAAATATTCTATTTGAAAATAGAATAAATAAATAACTCAGAACGCTGTGGTTATCTTGTTATTTTCACTGTAAGTATACCAAATGAAACGTAGCCTTCTCCAATACTATCATATAACAAAAACAAATTGCACTTGACTAACTAACTTTCTTTTTAACTTGTATTTTTCCATTTCAGCACCATCCATGTCAGAACATACGATTCCATTGGTAACTGCTGCAGTAGGAATACCACTTTTGTTAATTTTTCTAAGGTAAGAACAAAACAGTATTTTTTTTATGTTTTGTTGAATAGATCTTAATATAATTTCTAAGTTATTAATAGTTGAACCATGTGTGTATATACTTAATAATGAATTTAAAGGGGCTGAGAAATAAAAAAATATATTAGTTACTTTATTTTCATTAGAATGATAAATATTCAAAAGGTTACAAACGCTTGCATTAATAAGAAATATATAAGGGGAAATTAGCATCATTAGTTTACAATAAAGTGTATTTTAAGTGTGGAGATTCACTTAAAGCTTAAATTGTGGATCACTTTTTACAATATTACAAGTTCTTCTGATGAAAAACATTCCTTGTAAGTATGTTATTGTTCAAACTGTTTTTTTTATATGTAAATACAATAAGGTACTGTGCGTGTCAGTAGAAATACTTGAAATTTAAACGTGTAAAATATGGGTAACCTAAATTATTACAATTCGAGTACTTGAGATAAATATAAAAGGCATTTTCATTCAAAAAAGTTCTTTAACTAATTAATGATTTTCAGTTTATTTCAATATGGTCTTAAAATTGAAATTTATCAGCGAGTATAATAATTATTCAATTATCCCTCTTGAGCTATAGCATTTTATTCCTGTTTACATTTGTTATCTTTATTTTAAAGAGATGCAGCAGGGGTCAACTTGCCATGTCCACCGTGGGGAACTGAACCCGCCTATTTTAGTGTTATATGTTCATATACTTACTAACGTTCCACTGGGAGAGAACGTCCCTGTGGATGTCGTTGTTAAATATTATTATTTCTAGATTATAATTATATTCCATTTTTAATTGACATAACACTGATGTACAAATAAGAGTCAAATTAAATCATCCATGTTATTTATTAGCGCTTTTCTTTTGTAGTGTCATTATTTGGAAGTGCAATTGTTGTAGATGTAAAAGAGTAAAATCAGCTAACACAGAAGACCATACAAATAAAGATGATAGAAAAAAAATTAAATATTCACTTGTACCACAAAAAGATGAAGAGCAGTCTGTTAATACAAACGAGAAGAGAAAATGTAAAAGTATAAAAGAGAAGAGGGCCAAAAACGTTCAGAATTTTCATCTTCCTGAAGTAAGTATTGTGATAACGGGAAATGTCATCACATTTCACTATTTCATACCGAGTGTCTGGGACTTACAATGCTAGAAACCGGCTATCGATAGTCGTGGTGGGTAGAGCACAAATAGACGAACATAACAAGAATGTAATATACCTTCAGTCACATATGTTTACTTACTTTCTATACATTTTTATGCTGGTGTTCTGCATGAAGTTTAGACACCGTTATAAATATAATGTATTAAGGCTATAAACTTTACACTCTAATCTTCCACCTTATAAGAAACGTTTAAATTTAATGGTATCGATTTTTAGAAGGAAATTGCAGTCGGTTTAAATGGATACTTGATAACAGCTTCTAGAGACGTTGTGTGTAGATATATACATGTAATACAGGTTTCTTCTTTATCATTGCAGCCATCTCAAAACATTTTGGAAATTGTTGTACTCTATTGACTCTTTTTGTGAGTCATGTGTTTTCACAGTTATTGACACAGTTACAGATGAATCTTAACTTGGTATAGGTATACAACAACAACTTTATGCCATGTCGCTTAGCAACAAAAGTATAACCTGATATTCTTGTTAATCTGTGTACTCAAAGTATAAAGTGAAATGTATGAACAACAAAACTGTAAAAATTACATATTTTCTACTGTATTAACATTTGGGAAGATATATGAAAGATGCTTCTAATATGACCATTTTAAAACGGTTCCACTTGGATAGAAGCTGTTTCAAATTATGGTTCTAAGCCCGCTACGGGGAAAGGAAGGCGTTTTATCAGTATTTTATCTCATGGTTTTCATTGATCTGGTCACATATAAGGGAGACAATTATTCATGTCGTTAGATAACTTTTCATTAATTATGAAGTTACGTAAATTCCGTCCAAGGGACTAGCACTTGCGCTAGTATATAATACCATTATATACTATTATATTCATTATATATAATACCATTATATTCTTCATTACCATTCAAGCCGTCTCAAACCTTTAATAAATGTTTATTCTATAGATTTGTACTGCATGACTCTGTTTATGAGTCATTACCTCGTAAAGTTGGGTTGTACTCATTCCATTTAGTAGTAGAGAGACATATATACGTATGATGTATAATGTGAGGACTTCCATCCTTCATATACTACAACTGCTAATTTAGTTGTGTAAGACTAGAGGGAAGGCAGCTGCTAGTCATCACCACCCACCGCCAACTCTTGAGCTATTCTTTTGCCAACGAATAGTGGGATTGACCGTCACATTATAATGCTCCCACGGCTGAAAGGGCGAGCATGTTCGGTGTGACGAGGATTCGAACCCACGACCTTCGAATTACGAGCCGAGCGCCTTAACCACCTGGCCATGCCGGGACATTTATATTTGCTTATTTTCTTTTGCTGTTTAACAAACCGGCATTAGCCAAATTTTCTTTGCTTGGATAACTGTAGAACTTTGATGTATCTTATCTGATGTTCAAACACCCCTTTCGTCATGCCAAAATTTTAAACAATAGAAATTCTCTAACAAGTTTACATTTATGCTAGCTAGAAACTTTCTAATTAAAAACACTGGACTCATTTACGCACCACATAGAGTTAAAAATGTATTTTATTTTACTTTTTATGAAGCATCATTATTGTCGTGTTTGTATTCTTTTTGCGCTTTAGTTCAAATCGATATTGATGAATTTCGCAGCGCCATCTCGATATTAAACTGTTTCCAAACAAATATTAAAATATTCGAATTTTAAATACAAAGGCACCCATAGATTAAGGACATCTGGTGGAGCCCAGTAATAGGACCGAACACTAATATCTCTAAAAGTCTGGTATTAATGCTCATGGTGAGCAGACACAGACTGTCCGTTTTGAAGTTCTCTGATAAAAAAACACCAACAAAAAACAACGTAGAGTAAAATTCTCGATAATTGCAGCAACTAAATTAAAATATACATCACGCAATTTATCATTCTTAAAAGTATAGTTGTTGGTACCAACGTTTTTTATTTCAATTTCTTTTTAGTTTGATTATTTTGAAATTCTCAAATTTCTAATAACGCTTGTTAGTAATTGTTCACATTTTGTTCTGTTTAGTACTGGAGACAT
Source organism: Tachypleus tridentatus (assembly GCF_004210375.1). NCBI lineage: Eukaryota > Metazoa > Arthropoda > Merostomata > Xiphosura > Limulidae > Tachypleus > Tachypleus tridentatus. The sequence continues at coordinate 15,426,609 of NW_027467782.1, read as the reverse complement.
ATCGTACTTTCTACAGAGTTTTCCCCGAAGTAAAGTTGTAAATATTTCGACATGCACAAGATAAACATTCCCTTCCCTTTTTACTTATTAGAAATCAATTTATAGAGTCAATTAGTTTGCTCAAAATTTGGATATTTCAATAAAAGTGTTGTTCGAAAACGTATTTGAATTGATATCCACTAAATTTATATAGCCCAGTTATCGGTAGTTTCATTGTATTAATTTTCAAGAGTTAATTTCTATATAATGATAACTAACATCAACCTATCCTGATTCTTGTTATTTTTAGAAAGAAACAAAGGCGAATGTTTTCACCAATAGGAAGGACATCCAAAATACCAATGCCTCAAGTGAAATAACAAACATTATCACAAGTCTTGAAGGATCACATGCCAAATATTTTATAACAACACAGCCTCATAAATACATGTATAAACCAATTATCTCATATATATCGGAAACTCTGTTAACTGAAAGGAAGAAGGTACCTTCACGTTGTAGACGTCACAACAAATTTACGAAATATAAATCAATGAGACCTCTTTACTTCAAAGAACTGCGAGATTTGTTTAACGAAAAAAAATCATCAGAGTCAGAGGGTTCTGAGGACTAGAGTCGACAGACAAATTGAGAAACGTAAGCTCCTGAAACATAGTTAGATCCACAAGAATTTTTTGACTAGTGTTTAACCGAATTAGAAAGCCAGATGCAAGACAACAACAGAAGAACTTCTATGATCGGACGATTTTCTTCACTAATAAGAGACAATGACTCTCGATTTATGTTTTCTTGTCCCGGACTTTCATAAACTTCACATCGATAAAAAAAATTAAAATAAAATGTATGTAAATAGAAAATAAAAAGTTATAGAGTATTTAAAAATTGCCTGTTTTATCGCTTTAAAAATCCATGTTTGTTTCAAGAAAATGATTATTTATTACAGAAGCTTTATAAATTATAACTTCACTGTAGACACACAAGTTGTGGAAAGAATGATTTCAAATTAGTAATTAATATTTTTTGGATATACAAAACTGTTTAGTTTAAGAGTTATTATTCAATTTATTTGGTGAGTTAATATTTAATGATTTAAAAAAAATCTTTTAATCGAATCAGTTTTAGATTGTGAAAGTATGATTTATAATAAGTACAATAATACACATTGAAATTTGCACAGATTATTTCTTTTCATTTGATCCACGGTATCGCTTTACAAATAGTAATAGTAACGATCTTACATGGAAACACCACAGTTTAGTGGGTACGTTTATTTAAATTATTTCTTAGTTATTTTTGGCGTTAGAAATTACTTTTCTGTCGTATCGAATGTACACATTATTTTCTTTTTATCAGCATAGAGCATTTAAATGCCTACTAAACAGCCATATCAAATACAAATATAAAGTCAAAGTGTTATTTAAGAGATGATTGGAGATTCTAGTTTTAGTTAAGTGAAACGTTAAAGCCATGAAATGTTAGCAGGTACTCTGTTTTCTTATGTTAAAATACTGCTTCCAAAGTCGAAGCACACTATGGAAATAAAACCCTTGTATTTAAATAAACAATAACTATTTTAGGTAAATTCTTTCTGACACAAATTTTAGGTTTATATTCACAGAAACATTTATTTAAAAAAAAATGTAATTACATTATTTTGAAAGTTACGTAAATGTTATCCTGCTATTCCTCATTCTATGTTGATGTAAAATAGTTGAGAGTTCTAGATTATGAGCTGTCTGAGAAATATAAGATCAGAAAGTAAATATCGTTATCTTCCACGGTTTATGAGCCCTGTTCCTGGTTACCTATTTATAATAGATTTTGAGGAATTCAAAACTTTGTTGGTACGTTGACTGTTTAATATGAACTGAAGCAAAATTTCCAAGAATGGATTCAATTGCGTTTCACTTTTATCTTTTGTTTTATATTTAAGCATAAAGATCTATATGTGTGCTCTGCTCACCACAGGTATCAAAACCAGGGTTCTAGCAGTGTCAATACGCAGCACAACTATGTGTCGATAGTGGTCTTTATCTTTCATATGTTATACCTATTTTCATTGGTGCTGGTCTTGTTTGATGTTTCTAGCTCATAAAAGAAGACTTTCTTCCAACAAAATTGTTAACCATTGGTCCTGTGAGTAGTTAGTCGATTTGTTTCTTGTTTGTTTAGCAGTACTAGAGGGAAGGCAGCTATTCATCACCACCCACCGCCAACTCTTGGGCTACTCTTTACAACGAATAGTGGGATTGACCGTCACATTATACACCCCACGGCTGGAGGGCGAGCATGTTTATGAACCCGCGACCCCTCGAATTACGAGTTTAGCGCTAGGCCATGCCGGGCCTTGTTTGTTGTTAAGTAGAAACATATATACACAGGAGACTGTGTAGGATCTATGAACAGACATTTAGAACAACATTTTCATTTCTAAATAATAGATAAATACTACAACAGAGAGTTAAAACATGTAAATACAAAAGTGGTCAAAACAGTTTAAAAATGGAGAACGTTATTGTACGTTAGTCAAATGAATTCTGTGAACAAAAAATATCAATGTTTGTTGAATGTGTTGACCACTGTAATTATTGAGCATATGAAACCCTTTTTTACAACGAGACTTTTAAAACCTCATGGTTTTCGTGATGTCTACCAATTTACTCTAAAAGAGGCATATTTTCAACGTTAAACCTAAGTTTCAGTTGAATAATTTCGAAACTTTCGTCGGGACAAATTTATTTAAGAAATAGTTTTGTTTAAATGAAAGTTAGTTTATTCATGATTATTGATTTTGATATTCAGTGAAAGATTAATCTTACCGTTTATTAGGTAACTATAGTTGTTAAGTATTTCGTAGTATTATTGTATTGTGTTTAAAGTTTTTATGGACACAAGCCATTTCCCACATCTTTGGTAACGTCTTGGGCTCCACATTGACCACGAAGAAAACTAGTTATCTACAACATGTCAGCCAAAGAGTTCGAAACACTGTCAGGAATCGACCTTAAAGAAGAGAATGATTTCTTGAAACATACAAAAGGTTGAGAACCACTGCAATAACAGTTCTGTGAGCCACTTTTACTCACCAGCTCTCCTTTTCTCTGACATTAAAATTTATCCATCACGTTACGGATTTACTATTATACATTTATTTAAGTTTAATAAACGTAACGTACATTTGTAAATGTGTATTGCGCATGTCCGAACTGTTTCTAAATATTTAGAAGATTTTCGAGCATAGAATCAACAATGTATGACGTGTGTAATAATCAGTGATTGACAGTATTGTTGTCTACCGAACTTTCTAGAAACTATGAGCTATAAAAGCTATCGCAAAAACGCGGGAAAAAATAGTATGTTGTTTGGTCGCGAGAGTCAGTACACTATAAGCTTCGTAAGCTGTAATGTGATCAACGTCGTAAAACCACAGAATTGTACCAGGAATATTTATAGATTTCGAACATTACAATCCATTTAACATAAGTGAATTAACTTATGACGTTAGTATTTCTAGAGGACATTAAATATCTTCGTCGGTAAAAGTTACCTTGTAAGTGGTGCAAGGACAGCTAAGAATAAAGGGCAAGTTAACTTGAGCAAGGTATAACAACATCAAGTCAGAATTAATTCGCTAATCGTGGACCTGGATCACCGGTACAATATTCAATTCTGAACCAAAGAGAGACTAAATTATTTGTGAGTTTGTAAAATTTATATAAATAAATCATTTATTTGTAACAACCATTATCATAAATTGTAATGATGTTTGTTTGTTTTAGAATTTCGCACAAAGCTACCCGAGGGCTATCTGTGCTAGCCGTCCCTAATTTTGTAGTGTAAGACTAGAGGGAAGGCAGCTAGTCGTCATCACTCACCGCCAACTCTTGGGCTACTCTTTTACCAACGAATAGTGGGATTGATCGTTACATTATAACGCCCCATGGCTGAAAGGGTGAGCATGTTTGGCGCAACGGGGATGCGAACCCGCGATCCTCAGATTACGAGTCGCATGCCTTAACACGCTTGGCCATGCCGGGCCTTGTTTGTTGTTAAGTAGAAACATATATACACAGGAGACTGTGTAGGATCTATGAACAGACATTTAGAACAACATTTTCATTTCTAAATAATAGATAAATACTACAACAGAGAGTTAAAACATGTAAATACAAAAGTGGTCAAAACAGTTTAAAAAATGGAGAACGTTATTGTACGTCAGTCAAATGAATTCTGTGAACAAAAAATATCAATGTTTGTTGAATGTGTTGACAATTGTAATTATTTAGCATATGAAACCCTTTTACAACGAGACTTTTAAAACCTCATGGTTTTCGTGATGTCTACCAATTTACTCTAAAAGAGGCATATTTTCAACGTTAAACCTAAGTTTCAGTTGAATAATTTCGAAACTTTCGTCGGGACAAATTTATTTAAGAAATAGTTTTGTTTAAATGAAAGTTAGTTTATTCATGATTATTGATTTTGATATTCAGTGAAAGATTAATCTTACCGTTTATTAGGTAACTATAGTTGTTAAGTATTTCGTAGTATTATTGTATTGTGTTTAAAGTTTTTATGGACACAAGCCATTTCCCACATCTTTGGTAACGTCTTGGCTCCACATTGACCACGAAGAAAAAACTAGTTATCTACAACATGTCAGCCAAAGAGTTCGAAACACTGTCAAGAATCGACCTTAAAGAAGAGAATGATTTCTTGAAACATACAAAAAGGTTGAGAACCACTGCAATAACAGTTCTGTGAGCCACTTTTACTCACCAGCTCTCCTTTTCTGACATTAAAATTTATCCATCACGTTACGGATTTACTATTATACATTTATTTAAGTTTAATAAACGTAACGTACATTTGTAAATGTGTATTGCGCATGTCCGAACTGTTTCTAAATATTTAGAAGATTTTCGAGCATAGAATCAACAATGTATGACGTGTGTAATAATCAGTGATTGACAGTATTGTTGTCTACCGAACTTTCTAGAAACTATGAGCTATAAAAGCTATCGCAAAAAACGCGGGAAAAAAATAGTATGTTGTTTGGTCGCGAGAGTCAGTACATATAAGCTTCGTAAGCTGTAATGTGATCAACGTCGTAAAACCACAGAATTGTACCAGGAATATTTATAGATTTCGAACATTACAATCCATTTAACATAAGTGAATTAACTTATGACGTTAGTATTTCTTAGAGGACATTAAATATCTTCGTCGGTAAAAGTTACCTTGTAAGTGGTGCAAGGACAGCTAAGAATAAAGGGCAAGTTAGCTTGAGCAAGGTATAACAACATCAAGTCAGAATTAATTCGCTAATCGTGGACCTGGATCACCGGTACAATATTCAATTCCTGAACCAAAGAGAGACTAAATTATTTGTGAGTTTGTAAAATTTATATAAATAAATCATTTATTTGTAACAACCATTATCATAAATTGTAATGATGTTTGTTTGTTTAGAATTTCGCACAAAGCTACCCGAGAGCTATCTGTGCTAGCCGTCCCTAATTTTGTAGTGTAAGACTAGAGGGAAGGCAGCTAGTCGTCATCACTCACCGCCAACTCTTGGGCTACTCTTTTTTACCAACGAATAGTGGGATTGATCGTTACATTATAACGCCCCATGGCTGAAAGGGTGAGCATGTTTGGCGCAACGGGGATGCGAACCCGCGATCCTCAGATTACGAGTCGCATGCCTTAACACGCTTGGCCATGCCGGGCCTTGTTTGTTGTTAAGTAGAAACATATATACACAGGAGACTGTGTAGGATCTATGAACAGACATTTAGAACAACATTTTCATTTCTAAATAATAGATAAATACTACAACAGAGAGTTAAAACATGTAAATACAAAAGTGGTCAAAACAGTTTAAAAATGGAGAACGTTATTGTACGTCAGTCAAATGAATTCTGTGAACAAAAATATCAATGTTTGTTGAATGTGTTGACCATTGTAATTATTTAGCATATGAAACCCTTTTTTCAACGAGACTTTTAAAACCTCATGGTTTTCGTGATGTCTACCAATTTACTCTAAAAGAGGCATATTTTCAACGTTAACCTAAGTTTCAGTTGAATAATTTCGAAACTTTCGTCGGGACAAATTTATTTAAGAAATAGTTTTGTTTAAATGAAAGTTAGTTTATTCATGATTATTGATTTTGATATTCAGTGAAAGATTAATCTTACCGTTTATTAGGTAACTATAGTTGTTAAGTATTTCGTAGTATTATTGTATTGTGTTTAAAGTTTTTTATGGACACAAGCCATTTCCCACATCTTTGGTAACGTCTTGGGCTCCATTGACCACGAAGAAAACTAGTTATCTACAACATGTATGTCAACATGTTCAGAAACACTGTCAAGAATCGACCTTAAAGAAGAGAATGATTTCTTGAAACATACAAAAAGGTTGAGAACCACTGCAATAACAGTTCTGTGAGCCACTTTTACTCACCAGCTCTCCTTTTCTCTGACATTAAAATTTATCCATCACGTTACGGATTTACTATTATACATTTATTTAAGTTTAATAAACGTAACGTACATTTGTAAATGTGTATTGCGCATGTCCGAACTGTTTCTAAATATTTAGAAGATTTTCGAGCATAGAATCAACAATGTATGACGTGTGTAATAATCAGTGATTGACAGTATTGTTGTCTACCGAACTTTCTAGAAACTATGAGCTATAAAAGCTATCGCAAAAAACGCGGGAAAAAATAGTATGTTGTTTGGTCGCGAGAGTCAGTACACTATAAGCTTCGTAAGCTGTAATGTGATCAACGTCGTAAAACCACAGAATTGTACCAGGAATATTTATAGATTTCGAACATTACAATCCATTTAACATAAGTGAATTAACTTATGACGTTAGTATTTCTTAGAGGACATTAAATATCTTCGTCGGTAAAAGTTACCTTGTAAGGGTGCAAGGACAGCTAAGAATAAAGGGCAAGTTAACTTGAGCAAGGTATAACAACATCAAGTCAGAATTAATTCGCTAATCGTGGACCTGGATCACCGGTACAATATTCAATTCTGAACCAAAGAGAGACTAAATTATTTGTGAGTTTGTAAAATTTATATAAATAAATCATTTATTTGTAACAACCATTATCATAAATTGTAATGATGTTTGTTTGTTTTAGAATTTCGCACAAAGCTACCCGAGGGCTATCTGTGCTAGCCGTCCCTAATTTTGTAGTGTAAGACTAGAGGGAAGGCAGCTAGTCGTCATCACTCCCGCCAACTCTTGGGCTACTCTTTTACCAACGAATAGTGGGATTGATCGTTACATTATAACGCCCCATGGCTGAAAGGGTGAGCATGTTTGGCGCAACGGGATGCGAACCCGCGATCCTCAGATTACGAGTCGCATGCCTTAACACGCTTGGCCATGCCGAGTCTAATGTTGTTTGTGTATTAAAGTTTTTTAGGTTTATTTGATATATTTTATTGCAGAAGGGCTAAAAAAAATTTAATTGATCAGTATTACAAAATCTCTTATGAAAGTAGTCCACAAAGTCCATGGGAGGTTTATTTTGAAAGACATTTTTTTTGTGATGTTGTGATAATAATAACTCAAAGTAGAAGACTGAGAGTTAACCTCCAGGTTAAAATGCAAATGAACAAATATTAATAAAACAAATTATCTATTAAAAATTATGACTTTTAGTGTTGCAACAGTCTTGTAATGTTTAGTAAAATCTACCAAGTTGTGTGAATATACACTTAATATATTAGAAGTTGAAATTATGAAACATTTACCATGGAACAATAATCTTATATCAATATATATTAAAAGTTACAAGTTTAGATTATAATGTTTTAATGAGAATCCTTGACTGTTTTCAGATTATCTTTTTAGAGTTAGCTATACACATTAACTTTCACCTTGTGCAGTCCATATTATGTGTACAGGTAACTTTTCATGTATCAAAACATATTTCCAACTTCTGCAGTGTTCATTTTGTGATATACTGTTAACAAGATATTAATAATTTCACACATATAGACAGAAGTACTTAATCGGTTTGTTTTGTTTCTTTCAGGAAAATCTTCTCTCAGATGAAGAACAGAACTTGAAACAAACAGATTTTGGTTTATTATATTTGAATATTATAGAAAATTTGAATATTAGTAAGAAAATAAACATTTTATTAATATTGTAAAAACTTCTAAGTATCAAACATTATTGTACTGTCAGTACAAATATTTAATACTAAGTATTAAGTTATTTGTTAGACCTCAACTATGAAGCAAGAACATCATAATTCATGGTTTAATTACAAGTATTAAAATAACAAAATTAAAATAATAAAACTTTAGAAAAATGGTTCTGTAAGTATTATAGACAATATATGTTATTCATTTATTCAGATTATTGTTAATGTAGTATCACTACCACTGGGATTCTTAACCAACCTAATTCAAATTATCTTAAGTCTTACTCTTACTTAGTGGCCCTTCATGGCCAGATGGGTTAAGGCCCGCATAATCTGAGGGTCGTGGGTTCGAATCCCCGTAGCACCAAACATTCTCGCCCTATGAGCCGTGGGGGCGTTGCTTAAGAGTTACAGTCAATCTCACTATTCGTTGGTGAAAGATAAACCCAAGAGTTGGCGGTTGGTGATCACTAGTTGCCTTCCCTCTAGTCTTACACTGCTAAAGTAGGGCGACGAGCGCATAGCCCTCGAGTAGCTTGCGCGAAATTCAAAACAAACAAACTTAATGAATTACTACATTTTTATCACATTATTACAACTTCCTTCGCTCATTATTACTAATAACTTACAATATGTACATTCACAACTTAAAATTATAATTAAATCTAAGCCTGGTTACAAGAGGCCTACATATACATAACAAGTTGGTGTGTCACTTTAGTTTCCAGATAGCTAAATTTGGCTCGAAATCGAATAAGACATCCAATTTCATTCAGTTCGAATCGGATTCTGAGTCATAATCTATCTTTTCTTCAAAGTTTAAGTGTTAAATATGTCCGCATAATGAAGATATTTTAGTAATAGCAGATTAATAATATATTATTGTGGTGATTTATAAAAAAAATTTAATTAACAAGAATCAAATGATTAACGCTAATTACAAATTTCAGTGACAACACTTACAAATAAACCTTGTTACTAAGCTTTCAATTACTACATTCGTTCGTTCGCTCTAAGTTGGTATTTGGGTATTGATGTGAAATACCCAGAAAGGTCAGGTGCCTCTTCCTCCTTCCCGAACGTTGATGACGTTCAAGGTTTGTTAGTTGTTATAGCTTTGGGCTAGGCCGATAGAGTGTAACACCGTACTCGGGTCCGCTTCAGGACACAGTCCATGCATGGACACGAAAAGAATTTTTTTTAATATTTTTTTTATTTTTTGTTTGATTTTCATTTCAATATATTTTTTGTATTTTTTTTATATGTTACTTTTCTCCATAGAGAAAACGATACTACTATTAGTCGTAACAATAAAATAAAATTAATTAATATAAAAAATATAAGAGAATTATAAAAGAAAATTATGAAACAATAATGGAAAACAATAATTAAGTGTCTTGTGCATAGGCCCCAGTGGCTCAGCGGTATGTTTGCGGACTTGCACGCTAAAATCCGGGTTTCGATACCGTGGTGGGCAGAGCACAGATAGCTCATTGTGTAGCTTTGTGCTTAATTCAAAACAACAACTAGTGCGTAGTGGCCAGCTTGTGTAACATTCCTTAAATACATGTTAAAAGGGAAAGATATTTAAGACTATTTACATCATGTACGTGGGTATCTGTCGAGATCACACATTAAGTCATTCTTATGTCAATTCTTATTAAAATATTTTATAGAATTATGCAAGAGTCTTTCAGATATTGTGTCTATGTTTGCATATTTGTGCAGAAATGTGGATGAAGTGCTGCGTGGTACTTTATGCCGAAGTTAATGGCCCGGCATGGCCAAGCGCGTTAAGGCGTGCGACTCGTAATCTGAGGGTTGCGGGTTCGCATCCGCGTCGCGCCAAACATACTCGACCTCCCAGCCGTGGGGGCGTTATATTGTGACAGTCAATCCCACTATTCGTTGGTAAAAGAGTAGCCCAAGAGTTGGCGGTGGGTGGTGATGACTAGCTGCCTTCCCTCTGGTCTTACACTGCTAAATTAGGGATGGCTAGCACAGATAGTCTTCGAGTCGCTTTGTGCGAAATTCCAAAACAAACAAAACGAACAAGCCTCTTAGTACTTGACTAAATTTCTGAAATTCTTTTCCAAACATTAACGTTGCTAAGATACTCTTATAGTATAATTTTATTGGTTGAATTCTACTAAGTAGATGTCCAATCACAGCCGTAGGTAACAATACATATATATGTTATTATTTTTATAATGAGTGTTTTCCTGCAAGACATTATAAGAAAAAAATGGATAGATATTAACACTCCTACGAAAAAATATTTACATCCACAAAGTGATTTTGGGGCCTATCAGGCCCCATATATTTTCCAATAGAAACACAGTGATTTAGCAGCATTCATTACAAACAACTTTAGAATGGCTCTGACAAACATTTTTTTTTACAATTTGAGCAAACAATTTTGACTGTCTATCTTTTGATCTGCCGCACAAATGGCATCGTCCTCTTTTGCCCTCTTTGCAGGCGGTTCACATGAGGTTGTTTTGTCATTATCTTTGCAGTAAATTTCTTTGATTTCAAGCACCAATTGCCGTATAAATTCTCTTCTGGCTCTTGATTTATGTTGACGAAGAAATTCTGTATGTTTTGTCGAGTATGGGACGAAAGCATTGTACGCAGCAAGATCTAGAATGTTATAGAACTGACCAGCGCTTTGATCGCCTCTTTGTTGTATAATATCTCACCAGTTGATCGAGAGGGTCGACACCTGCCTTCGTTGCATTGTAAAGATTGACGATTTCGGGCTTTCCATTCTCTTCTACTTCACCAGACTGATGCTGAGAACTCAGTAGTAGCACATATTTTCCTGGTTTGTCTGAGTGCCTGAGAAGAGTGATGTCGTCATGGTAGAAACACTTTGGTGATAACTCTCTAGATTTTGTATTTATTTCAGGAGGCAGGAAGGTTCTTGATTTCCGTATGGTTCCAACAAGTCCTGTTCTTTTGTTCGTAGGTACTTGGCAAGTGTCATTGTTGTGAAGAAATTATCTGTCGTTATTGTCCTTCCTTTCCAAGAAATGGCTGACTCAGTTCTCTGACTATTCTTTCTCCTTGATTTGTTTCTGTCGTATTTCCAACCTTTCCAGTATAAATTTGAGGATTGAGGAGGTAACTTGTCTTTGCATCTGTTAGGCACCAAATCTTTATTCCGTATTTGCCTGGCTTTTTCGGAATGTATGTTCTGAAGCCAACTCTTCCTTTGAAGTTACATAGTTGTTCATCCACTGTCAGGTATTCGCTTGGGTTGTAACTGTTTTTGCAATTTTCAATGAAAAATTCCAGACTCCAGAGATGGCGGCATCTTTGATTTCTCTATTTCTTTAAGAGTGGATGTCAAATCTGATTTTAAGCACATTTCTTTGAATTTGTCTTGTGTAATCAGTTTTCGCAAAAATGGCAAACCGAATTCGGTTGAAAACATTTCGTCTGTCGATGCATTTTTGGATTTGCTTATTCCAAGGAAAAGATTAGCTGCGATCCATTTCCAGAGGTCTTCTTCAAAAATTGGTTCTTTATGACGGTGTTTGTTGAGTGAATGATCTGTTCCATCATATTATCAGAAATGAAAATTTTGAATGTTTCGAATGGTGTAGAGACTCTTGGAGCAGCTTGCCTTGTAATGCCTGGGTTCCCATTGAATATATTGAGAGCTGCGGTTCTTCTGTTGATCCTTGAAGGTGTTGTTGAACAACTAAAATTCTTATGTTTGGACAAAAGTTCGTTCACTGGCATCGTAGTAAGATCTTCTTGATTACTTTCTTCACTTTCAGAAGGGTACGGCGCGATTTGTTCATCATTTTCGGTTTCAGAAGGATCATCATCACAACTTTCAGAGTAGTCTTCGACATTATCATGTTCACTTTCATCGTCGGATGGTTTTGTCAGTAAATGTACAGCTTCATCAAGAGATATCATTTTGACACGGTTTGAAGATTTCAGCTCTTATATATACAGGATTTGTGGATTCTTCTAGAATATTCTAGAAGCTTCAAGAATATTCTAGATTATTCTAAATACTTCTGTAAAGTTTCTAGAATGTTCTAGAACAGATGTGGGCAAACTAGGCAATAATCAGGACCGTCTAAAATTATTGTTGGAGTAGAGTTATTATCCTAAATATCCATCTTTTGAAAAAATTGTAAAAATAATATATTTTTACTATAATTTGCTTTTTTTCGGTTGCCCAGGCCTGTTTTAGAATTATTCAGAAAATAAATAAAGTCATTTTTATGTTTTTTTGATCTGGGGTCTAATAGGCCCCAAAATACCCTTGGTGGATATTTAAAAAAAAAATAATTAAATATTATTTCGCAAATGTCTGAAAAGCCAAAATATTATTGCTCCTTAAAATATAAAGGATAGCGTCAGTTAATGGCAATTTCATTTAAATACAAAATTATTATCCTAATATTAATAACCTTTCAAGTTGTTCTGGGGCCTATTAGACCCCACTTTTCGTAGGAGTGTTAACAAAGAGTTCGAATCTCCCCGTCACTTAACATTCTCTTTTATCCTTTCTAGTGTGTGTTCTTTCATCCATAAAGACGCTATAAAGTTCGGTAAATCCTATTTTGCCGCTCAAGAGTACAGGCGAAGTATTTTGAGCAGATAGACATGCCGGGCCGCATGTTTGATACTCAAGAGAACCTTGTTTTTTGCAGTAATCTAGAGTGAGCTAGCCTTGGTTTTATTAGCACTGACAACTGTGTTTTAATACTAAAATACCAATATTATTATGCAAACATAGACCTTATAATTAAAAATAAACACAGGTAGATTTTAAAATCAAAATATAATCATTCTGATAAAACTTATTCTTAAGCAAATTGTTAAGATTGTGGAAAATGAACCTTAGAGTGAATTAGAAAAAGTTGCACTTAGTGTTCAAAAACAGTTGTCCTGTTGAAGAATCATTTTTTAACAGATCATCTACAGGAATAATTAAAGAAAATGAAACAAATCCATAAAGTGAGTTCAGCTTAGTTTTTGAACAAGCATAGAATATCTGATCTGTACTGTTGTGCTCTAAAGTCCTCTCATGATTTGTAGATACTCCAGTATACCAGAAATTTTTCCATTATCTGCAAATGTATTTATATCTTACTTGTAGAAGAGGTTAAACCCATGAAGAAATATTGTTAGAACATCCACCCATGATCCTTCAGTACATACCCCACATTTTGCACCTTTAACTTGTGAGGGTCATATAAATCAATGAGGGGACTAGGAACACAAAATCCAATGCCAGATTTAGGTTGAAGACCCTAAAACACCTGCTCCTAGATCACTATTATATTTGATTTAACCTTGTAGTGCATTTTACCTTCTTCTTAGTGATGGAGGTGGGGTGGCTATACTATATAGATAATGACCCTACTTGAGTTAACCAGAATCTCACTCAAAACATTTTGTTTTGCCATCTTCAAAACTGTGGGAAAGGTATGTGGACAAGTAAACAAATTCACAAACATGTCTCCCAATGAAACAGCAGTATGTCTGCAGAATCACACTGCTAAATACCAGGTTTCAATACCCATGGTGGGCAGAGCACAGATAGCCTATTGTGTTGCTTTGTGCCTAATTCTAAACAAACAAACGCATATTATAAATTAATACAGGATGCATTTCTCCATTTAATATTCATAAGAGATCCACATATTTTTCTGAAGATATTTTTCACAGCTTTAGAATGACCTTACTTCTTGAAATTGTATGCTAATTCTGTAGTTGAGAGACAAATAAAGGGTTTTGGGCACCTACAGTTTTTTTCCTTTTGCATTTCATATTTTGCAAATGCTGTCATTTTGCATTTGTATAAGTTTTGAAGAGAAAGAAATGTCTTGTTTTAAATTGTCAAAGATTTTGGAAGACTAACCTCAATGTCAAGTAAAATTACTCATTATATTTCAGAGCTAGATATAAAAGTATTCAGTTACAGAGAAATATATTTTAAACACAGCATAAGATGTATTACTGTGATTGTGTGTCTATTAAGTAATCATTTTCTTTCTTTGTAATTTTCAATTTTCATCACTTGAGATCTCTGTTTCAAGATGTTAAGTATGTGTGGCTAACAGGTGTGTTTATTGAATAGTCAGATCCAAAGTCAGATATAAGGACTTGCTTGTATTATGATTTATTATTAAGTTCTTGACTAAATACTAGGAAAGAGACCTTTAACTTTTCTGTTGTATATATTTCCACCCTTGTTTAATTTTTTTCTGTGAATGTTATGGTGTTTTAGTGAGTTACATTTTAAATTTAATTGAACTACTTTCTTATCATGGTATGTGAATAAGTTTGTCATAGAAACATAGTTAATAATCCAAATTTTAGTAACACATCAGGTTTCAGTCCTTAATTTTACATTAGTACAAGAATTGTGACTTTTCTTCTTGACATCCCTCTTCTCTAATGTATTTACATTCCCTCCAAGAAATATTAAATTTGAAATAAATTGCTTATGATATTAACAGTGTTCAGGCAAATTTTATTTAGTTACAGTGCTACAAAATAGGAAATCATACCCCACATTCACACTGACCCATCAAATCCTGTTTTTCAGAGTTGCTGTTAATTTTCTCTGTGTTTAATACTATATTTTACATTCAATAGGAAGCAAAGGTTTTAATCTATCAAATGAGATAAATTGTTTTCTGTATTGAGAATTGTCTATTTTCACTTGCAGTTCCAACTTTATTCCCATGCAAACACATCAATGAGCTCAGCTGATTATAACCGTTTCAGGTTAGATTACATAAAATAAGGAATAATAAGTTTTTATGAGGTATGCTTGCAAGCAACTCATAAGCAGTCTTATGTGATTCAGTAGGGTAATTTGATCTTCACATTTACAAAGTAAATTACAAATTTTATGGTGAGAATATCAGTTAAATATGATTCAAAAGGACAATAAAACTATAAGTATAATCAGATATATACTGTTGTACATTTCAAGATATTTAGAATAAAGAAATGTTTCATGTTACAATCTGAAGTTATTCTAGAAAGAAAAACGTAATTTAAGTATATATTGATTTTTTTATTTGGTGGTCACAAGATCAGTCAAATGGGACAACCCCATATAAAGTTACAGTAGAGAAAATGATAGATAAAATATAATGTTTTACTGATAGAAACATTTAAAACTTTGTTAGGAGATTTTAAGAGGTCATGGAAATGAAATTTCAGAATTTTTCAGATAAGTGGGAGTACTTTCTAATTTTAACATAAAAAATCGTTTTGCACTCCGAGCAGCCAACACTTTGACTCCATATGTTCATGGAGAAATACTTATTGAAAATACTTCATTAAAAATTCTCTATTTTGTCAAAATATGGCTCCCGATGACTACTGAAAGTTTTTTATATTTAGTAGAGATGAACAAAACATATAAGTTGTTGAATGGACACAATAAAGGTCAATTTGGGGTCGAGAACTTAATTAATCCTTTCACTGTGGGCTTGGTTAATTTTGAGTCCTCAACGTCCTTAAAGAAAACTGGAGAAGGGGTAATTAATAAAACATTTTCGTCAAGCCATGGTTGGTTATTTCGTTTCAAAAACGCTCTATGGTTCATAATGTTGGTATTGCAGGTAAAAGTCCAAGTGAAGACGAAGATGCTGCTGAAAATTATTCTATTAAATTTATAAATAATTATTGAAAAAGTTCGGTGCAAAGATGACCAAATTTTTTATGTTAATGAAACTGGTTTATCTTGGGAAAACTTACCTTCAAGAATTTTTCTGTCAGAAAATGAAAAAAAACCTCAGCTAGTTTACAAAACGTCAAAAGATTGTTTGACACTTTTGTTAATCGGAAATGCATCTGGAGATTTTAAATTAAAACCCATGCTTGTGAATCGTATGAAAACCCCCCGAACACTGGGCAAAAGAGAGTCTTCCAGTTGTTTGGCGATCAAAAAAAGTATGAATTACGAAAACTTTGTTTGATGGCTGGTTATAAAGTTACTTTTGTCCTACAGTTGAACGTTATTGCAAAGAAAACAAACAACTTGGACTGTAAAGCTTTGTTGTTATTAAGTCGTGCACCAGGCCATCTAACGGAACTTTGTGACTTTAACGAAAATGTCAAGATTCACTTTCTTCCATCAATACAGCATCTCCACTGCAACCAGTGGATCAAGCTGTAATTGCGACGTTTAAAGTTTACTATTTAAAGCGAACTTTTTTTGAAGCAGCGAAGGCTACAACTGGAGAAGCTGCACTATCTTTAACTGAATTCTAGAAAAGTTACAACATCAGAAATTCTATCGGAAGCATCAACGAAGCGTGGCTCCAAGTTAACATGAGTAACACGAGAGCGGCGTGGAAGAACGTTTTGTCTGATTTCGCAAGCCATTCTGCCGCTTTGAGTCCGAAATTAGGGATGTTTCGCAAGACGTCGTCGAAATTGGACACAATATTGAATTCGAGTCTTAGGGGTGTGTTTTTTTTGCGTGTTTTTCTTATAGCAAAGCTACATCGGGCTATATGCTCAGCCCACCAAGGGGAATCGAACCGCTGATTTTAGCGTTGTAAATCCGGAGACATACCGCTGTACTAGTGGGGGGCGAGTCTTAGGAAGTGGATAATGTTCGAGAATGCATTTACGCACATTCTGAAGCTCTCGACAATGATACGCTCCTTAAATTAGACCAAGATTGGGCATATCATGAAGAAGAAAAAAGTCCAGAATGTAACGAAATTACTAGTGATGAGCAGGAAGAATAATTTCTCTTAAGGAACTTGAAAAAATGTTTCGGGCAGTGGAAACTGATACAGACTTAATTATGAATCATGATCCAGACCGAGAACACTACGAAGAAATGAAGAAAAGAAAATGGTGCAACTAAGATTTGATAGATTTTCATTAAACAGTAAATTTTACACTTTTCATTTTTTCAAAATAAAATATTCATTGTTTTAATTTTTTTTAAATAAAGGTTATCAATTAATATCGTTTTTATTTTACCTCATAACTATTTGTGTTTTTCTAACTAATGAGGCTTAATTATTTCTACTATGAAGAAACAAGAACAAGTTAAAACCTGAATTTCACATTTTTGAAAAATGGATTTTATGCACAATTAAAATCTAAAACACTAATATTCCACAACTGACAGAACACTAAATGCCTGAAAAGTAGAAAGATAGACAAATAGACAGTGAGCAGAATGACATAAAGACAGATAGAAAATGGATATATTGATGGAGAAACAGAAAGCTGGATAGATAGACAGAAAGATAGATTGATAAACTCAAACAGCTAAACGTTGGAGAGACAGGTAGATTAAGAAACAGATGAATAGTAGCCTGATTGATGAACAAATTACTGTCCAGTGGAATAATACGTTTGTGATTACGAGAAACCCACTTGAAGTAAACATCTATTCTCAAGACAGCTGGTATGGATATTAAAACTTCAATTAAAAATAAAGTACAGAACAACGTTTTGACCTTCTTAGGTCATCTTCAGGTTAACAAAGAAAGTTTGTTACTCTGCACTTTATTTTAATCAAAGTTTTAATTCCCATACCAGCCAATACTATCTTTGCACATGCATTTACAAGTTGTTATGTATATACTGAAATGTATATCGACCGCTGTCATCCGAATAGAATGAAAAGAAATAGGAATATCTTGAAGTAATTCAGTGTTACTAAATATATAGGAGATATGTTCAACTTAACCTTTACAAATAACAAGTTTGGATTTGTGGAAAAACAAACAAATATTCGTTGAATGTGGTTCTGATCAAAATAAAAACCAACAAAGGACTGCACTGGTCTCCACTAGTGAAAACGTTCATTTAAATTTTGTGGATTTTCATTGGTAGGACAACTAAACACGGTCATCAAACACTTAAGTGGAGACTGTTTTCTCCATGGAGATGTTGGTTGAATACTTTAACAAAACAAAATAATGTATACATACTTCTATGTACCATATAAATCTATGTACTAATACAAACTCTACATCGACATATATACTATAATCACATCATATCTAGGTATTCTCTAAGAAACACATCTGAAACAAGCAACGTTGAGATGCTTGTTTCATATGGAGGATTACTACACAAAAAATATATTATTCCTGGCAGGATTTTTCTTTACTAATTAAAATACTTTTTATTGGTGTTTTAAATAAAATATCTATTTATGTTTTGAATTTGAAAAAATCATATTTTATTTTTCCAATTACAATTCAGAGAATGCAAGTACGAAACTTCCGGGATTCAGTACCTCCAACAAGGTTGAGAACCACTGCGCCAGACTATGAAGGAAAGTATCTCAAGGGCGAACAGAAGAAGAGATTTTGAACCGACACTTCACGTCGGGAAAAACGGTCGTGAGAATGTTTGTGTAAATTTCTTTAAATACTGGATATGAGAGTCACACCGACAGACTGTTGCTGGTATAGTTTAGAGAAAATTACTATTTAGAGAAATATTTTTGTTTTGGTTCTGGTAATTATGATGAGCTGCGATAAAAAAATAGTCCAGTTAAGGGACAGATCCACTTGTGGGTGCTCATGCAAACTATTTGAGAAGTCGCAATGACACCAAAGAGAATTAGCATAAGAACCCTGTTTTCGCCAGAAATTGAGTTCCGTGACAGAAGCCTGAGACATGGTAATCTGCTACAACGTCTGCTACTCTTTTACCAACGAATAGTTGGATTGACCGCCACATTATAACGCCCTCACAGCTGAAACAGCGACCATGTTTCGTTCGACGGGGATACGAACCTGCGACCCTCAGATTATGAGTCGCACGCATTAACTCACCTGGCCATGCTTGGCCCTTAGATATGCTCAAATATAATTGTATTTAACTTGGTTAACCATTGCCTTAACCTTTAAACTTTAAAACAGCAAAGTTCAACATGCTCAATTTTGAGATCCATACATCGTTCACACACTTTTTTATTTTATATTGAACATAAGGAAATAAATTTAAAGAAAGTATTCAGATTCTTTTATATTATTATAGAAAAACTACAAAAATACTACATAATTTACATGGTGAAAGCTAAAAGAATATTGTTCTATCTCTGAAAAGTATTCACGAAAATATTATTTTTAAAATAATATTTTCAAATATTTTTGAAATAGATAAGTTATATTATAGTGTGTGTGTTTGAATGATGTTGTTTAAAATAGATAAGTTATATTAGAGTGTGTGTGTTTGAATGATGTTGTTTAAAATAGATAAGTTATATTAGAGTGTGTGTGTTTGAATGATGTTGTTTGAAATAGATAAGTTATATTATAGTGTGTGTCTTAAACAGAATGATGTTGTTTGAAATAAATAAGTTATATTAGAGTGTGTTTGAATGATGTTGTTTGGAATAGATAAGTTTTATTACAGTGTGTTTGAATGATGTTGTTTGAAATAGATAAGTTATATTAGAGTGTGTTTGAATGATGTTGTTTGAAATAGATAAGTTATATTAGAATGTGTGTGTCTTAAACAGAATGATGTTGTTTAAAATAGATAAGTTATATTAGAGTGTGTGTGTTTGAATGATGTTGTTTAAAATAGATAAGTTATATTAGAGTGTGTGTGTTTGAATGATGTTGTTTTGAAATAGATAAGTTATATTAGAGTGTGTGTGTTTGAATGATGTTGTTTGAAATAGATAAGTTATATTAGAGTATGTGTGTTTGAATGATGTTGTTTAAAATAGATAAGTTATATTCGAGTGCATGTGTTTGAATGATGTTTGAAATAGATAAGTTATATTAGAGTGTGTGTGTTTGAATGATGTTGTTTGAAATAGATAAGTTATATTAGAGTGTGTGTGTTTGAATGATGTTGTTTAAAATAGATAAGTTATATTAGATTGTGTGTGTTTGAATGATGTTGTTTGAAAATAGATAAGTTATATTAGAGTGTGTGTGTTTGAATGATGTTGTTTGAAATAGATAAGTTATATTAGAGTGTGTGTGTTTGAATGATGTTGTTTGAAATAGATAAGTTATATTAGAGTGTGTGTGTTTGAATGATGTTGTTTTGAAATAGATAAGTTATATTAGAGTGTGTGTGTTTGAATGATGTTGTTTAAAATAGATAAGTTATATTAGATTGTGTGTGTTTGAATGATGTTGTTTGAAATAGATAAGTTATATTAGAGTGTGTGTGTTTTAATGATGTTGTTTGAAAATAGATAAGTTATATTATAGTGTGTGTGTTTGAATGATGTTGTTTGAAATAGATAAGTTATATTAGAGTGTGTGTGAACGAATGATGTTGTTTAAAATAGATAAGTTATATTAGAGTGTGTGTGTTTGAATGATGTTGTTTGAAATAGATAAGTTATATTAGAGTGTGTGTGTTTGAATGATGTTGTTTGAAAATAGATAAGTTATATTAGAGTGTGTGTTTTGAATGATGTTGTTTAAAATAGATAAGTTATATTATAGTGTGTGTGTTTGAATGATGTTGTTTGAAATAGATAAGTTATATTAGAGTGTGTGTGTTTGAATGATGTTGTTTAAAATAGATAAGTTATATTAGAGTGTGTGTGTTTGAATGATGTTGTTTGAAATAGATAAGTTATATTAGAGTGTGTGTGTTTGAATGATGTTGTTTTAAAATAGATAAGTTATATTAGAGTGTGTGTGTGTTTGAATGATGTTGTTTGAAATAGATAAGTTATATTAGAGTGTGTGTGTTTGAATGATGTTGTTTAAAATAGATAAGTTATATTAGAGTGTGTGTGTTTGAATGATGTTGTTTGAAAATAGATAAGTTATATTAGAGTGTGTGTGTTTGAATGATGTTGTTTGAAATAGATAAGTTATATTAGAGTGTGTGTGTTTGAATGATGTTTTGAAATAGATAAGTTATATTAGAGTGTGTGTGTTTGAATGATGTTGTTTGAAATAGATAAGTTATATTAGAGTGTGTGTGTTTGAATGATGTTGTTTAAAATAGATAAGTTATATTATAGTGTGTGTGTTTGAATGATGTTGTTTGAAATAGATAAGTTATATTAGAGTGTGTGTGTTTGAATGATGTTGTTTAAAATAGATAAGTTATATTAGAGTGTGTGTGTTTGAATGATGTTGTTTGAAATAGATAAGTTATATTAGAGTGTGTGTGTTTGAATGATGTTGTTTGAAATAGATAAGTTATATTAGAGTGTGTGTGTTTGAATGATGTTGTTTAAAATAGATAAGTTATATTAGAGTGTGTGTGTTTGAATGATGTTGTTTAAAATAGATAAGTTATATTAGAGTGTGTGTGTTTGAATGATGTTGTTTGAAAATAGATAAGTTATATTAGAGTGTGTGTGTTTGAATGATGTTGTTTGAAATAGATAAGTTATATTAGAGTGTGTGTGTTTGAATGATGTTGTTTGAAAATAGATAAGTTATATTAGAGTGTGTGTGTTTGAATGATGTTGTTTAAAATAGATAAGTTATATTAGAGTGTGTGTGTTTGAATGATGTTGTTTAAAATAGATAAGTTATATTAGAGTGTGTGTGTTTGAATGATGTTGTTTGAAATAGATAAGTTATATTATAGTGTGTGTGTTTGAATGATGTTGTTTGAAATAGATAAGTTATATTAGAGTGTGTGTGTTTGAATGATGTTGTTTGAAATAGATAAGTTATATTAGAGTGTGTGTGTTTGAATGATGTTGTTTAAAATAGATAAGTTATATTAGAGTGTGTGTGTTTGAATGATGTTGTTTGAAATAGATAAGTTATATTAGAGTGTGTGTGTTTGAATGATGTTGTTTGAAATAGATAAGTTATATTAGAGTGTGTGTGTTTGAATGATGTTGTTTAAAATAGATAAGTTATATTAGAGTGTGTGTGTTTGAATGATGTTTTTTTAAAATAGATAAGTTATATTAGAGTGTGTGTGTTTGAATGATGTTGTTTGAAAATAGATAAGTTATATTAGAGTGTGTGTGTTTGAATGATGTTGTTTAAAATAGATAATATTAGATAAGTTATATGTTGTTTAGATAAGTTATATTAGTGTGTGTTTGAATGATGTTGTTTAAAATAGATAAGTTATATTAGAGTGTGTGTGTTTGAAATAGATGTTGTTTGAAATAGATAAGTTATATTAGAGTGTGTGTGTGTTAAGTTATATTAGAAATGATGTTGTTTTAAAATAGATAAGTTATATTAGAGTGTGTGTGTTTGAATGATGTTGTTTGAAAATAGATAAGTTATATTAGAGTGTGTGTGTTTGAATGATGTTGTTTGAAATAGATAAGTTATATTAGAGTGTGTGTGTTTGAATGATGTTGTTTAAAATAGATAAGTTATATTAGAGTGTGTGTGTTTGAATGATGTTGTTTAAAATAGATAAGTTATATTAGAGTGTGTGTGTTTGAATGATGTTGTTTAAAAAATAGATAAGTTATATTAGAGTGTGTGTGTTTGAATGATGTTGTTTAAAATAGATAAGTTATATTAGAGTGTGTGTGTTTGAATGATGTTGTTTAAAATAGATAAGTTATATTAGAGTGTGTGTGTTTGAATGATGTTGTTTGAAAATAGATAAGTTATATTAGAGTGTGTGTTTTGAATGATGTTGTTTGAAAATAGATAAGTTATATTAGAGTGTGTGTGTTTGAATGATGTTGTTTGAAAATAGATAAGTTATATTAGAGTGTGTGTGTTTGAATGATGTTGTTTAAAATAGATAAGTTATATTAGAGTGTGTGTGTTTGAATGATGTTGTTTGAAATAGATAAGTTATATTAGAGTGTGTGTGTGTTTTAATGATGTTGTTTGAAATAGATAAGTTATATTAGAGTGTGTGTGTTTGAATGATGTTGTTTTAAATAGATAAGTTATATTAGAGTGTGTGTGTTTGAATGATGTTGTTTGAAAATAGATAAGTTATATTAGAGTGTGTGTGTTTGAATGATGTTGTTTGAAATAGATAAGTTATATTAGAGTGTGTGTGTTTGAATGATGTTGTTTAAAAATAGATAAGTTATATTAGAGTGTGTGTGTTTGAATGATGTTGTTTAAAATAGATAAGTTATATTAGAGTGTGTGTGTTTGAATGATGTTGTTTAAAATAGATAAGTTATATTAGTGTGTGTGTTTGAATGATGTTGTTTAAAATAGATAAGTTATATTAGAGTGTGTGTGTTTGAATGATGTTGTTTAAAATAGATAAGTTATATTATATTGTGTGTGTTTGAATGATGTTGTTTGAAATAGATAAGTTATATTAGAGTGTGTGTTTGAATGATGTTGTTTAAAATAGATAAGTTATATTAGAGTGTGTGTGTCTTAAACAGAATGATGTTGTTTGAAATAGATACATAATTGATTCATTTTCTCGCTTTCAACAATCAGTATTCACCATTATCTTGTTAATAGTTTCCTTTGAGTTTTCTTCCAGTTTTTGTTGTTGTTTGGTTTTGCACTTCTCTGTGAAATCGTTTACTTGGAATGTGTTTTTTATATTCAGTTATAAAATTTTATTTGCTACTCGCGGATTAAGGATTACTAATTTTATATAATGTGATACTTCCTTGGATTTGCAAAAAATTTTAAAGTAAAACGAGAGTTTTACAGGTTGACATTTCAATATTAATCAAAACTATTCGCCTGAAACTGCAAAACGAAATTTTACTATTTGGTCTACTAACAAACAAACAGTATCAGCGAGAGAAATGCCATTTTTGGTACTAAGTTAACAGTATTTCATATTTTCTTCTAATATTATAAAACTGAAGTAAAAACACTAAACATTATCAATTTTCTGTCTATTCACCAATTTCTCTATTTCACTTGTTCTTGTTTTCTTTTTAAATTTCGCGCAAAGCTATTCGAGGTCTATTTGTGTTAATTTAGCAGTGTAAGACGAGGGTCATCACCACCCACCGCCAACTCTTGGGCTACACTTTTACTAACGAACAGTAGAGTTGACAGTCATATTATAACGCCCACACCACTGAAAGGACGAGCATGTTTGGTGCAACGGGATTTGAATCCGCAACCATCGAATCACGAGTCGATTGCCTTAACCACCTGGCCATGCTGGGCCTGTCTATTTCATCAAAACACATTTTATTCAACGTGTACTAATAATTTTATATCAAACTTCATACTTTTACCACTGAAATACGAATGTTTAAAACAAAACGTAAATGTAATTGATACTTGAAAAAATACATAATTTATTATGACCAGTAAAGACCAGCTTCGTCAGTAAAGATATCATCACTCTTTGATGGTCGAAAACATGGACGTAATAAATGATTTATTTTTGAATCGTAGAACTGTACTGTTTTGTTTCAGTTAAATAAAGAGTAGATGTATTACCAACTTTATTTGACATTTTGTTTACAGTTATATTTTATCCCGATAATGTCATAATGGTAATTTGTATGCAAATTGTCTTGTATGCGTCATAAAATATACTATTACAAGTAAAATTCAATGAAATAACTTTGATTTAATTACACACATTCAACCAACATTTGTAGTTTGCTGAAATCGCTGGTAAACTGCAAAAATAGTAAGTGGTCAAGAAGTCTCCTTATTCCTTGTGGATATGTGACATCAAATATCGCCTGAAAATTACATTAAAAAACATATCATCAAAATTATTAAAAAAGAAAGAATTGTTGCGCGGAGAATTATGAGATATTACCAGTTTATTGTTCTTTATTTATGATACACCATACACTGTGAACAGTAAAATATAATGTTAGACTTGTTCTCCGCAGTACTTCAATTTGATTTAATTAGAGATACGGGTCGATTTTCTTCTACTTTCCTGGCAGCAATAATGACTCTGTTCTGTTTGATCCATGCTACTACATTTTCTTGTTTGGAGCCTGACTGGGACTATTTGGACTTGATATATTACTTCTTCATTTCTTTCACAACCATTGTTCTTGGAGATTACATACCTGGAGAGGGTCCAGACCACATATTTAAGCCGCTGTACAAAGTCTGTGTTACATGTAATTATTTTTATAGCACGTCTAGCTCTCATAATACTAATTTTTATTTGCTGAGAAACACGATCTTCCTCCTGCGACAACTTACTTTTTTTGTTGTATTTTCAAGAGTTTATTTTCACTAAAAGTATAATGTTAGAAAAAATATTAATGAACGATCTAATAAAATAATTTATTTTTGTATAGAAGCTGTAGTTTGGTAAAAGATTATTTCACAGTCCAAACGAGTGTTCAGTGTAAACCATTTTTTTTTCTCTAATTGTTAGTAAAATGAAAAGTTATACAGTGCACTGACTTCACCACAAACATGACAGATTATACTCTGTTTTGAATCGTTTGTTTTATTTATGCAACACAATTGCTTCAGTAAATAACTTATTTAAACGAGCCTTGAAATTTCTTAAAATCAATAGAATAATTAACAAAAGAAAATTTTTTGGAAGTTTAGCAAGTCATGAATTCTCAGACAATGACGTAGAAAACTCAAAACAATTTCAGAGTAGCAGTCAGTATACTTACTATGTAGGTTTTATAATACTTGTTGACGTTTCTGAGTCTACTGTGTGTTGATTCTATGAATGTCCTAAGAGTATTTTACAACATTTGATAAACTATCCTTGCAACATGCCAGTGATTGTATACTGCTTTTGAACTGGTGCCTACTATATTTCATGTATCTTAGGTTGAATGTCATGTAGATTTATACTGTATTATTTTTGTAGAATATATTTCTCTTTACTTTTTTATCTTTCTTTAGATTTATACAAAAGTTATTTGACCAGTTATATTTATTAGAATTGAAAAAACTAAAAACAGCTACAGAAAAGTGTGTATTGCATATTACTTTATGATTTTAAATATCCGTTCGAAACTGCTCACTCAGATGAGCAGTGAACAATAGAGTATTCCATTTTTCACTCACTACTATTATCCGATATTAATGCACTTTAATGTTAACTGGAATCCCAAATCGTAATGTTTAAGATCGAACAAAGGCTTAAGAATACATTCATTTCGAGGAACATGTATTTAAATGTAGAACTCATCATTCATAAACAAAAACCAATGAATAATATTTGCCAAAGATGACAGAAGTAAAAATATCACTACATGGTAATAACCCCATTTGGAATACCAACAGAAATCTAAAATTCTAGTCAAACCCTAATACATATTTTATTCAGATATTATTTATCTTTAATTGTGCAGAACGTAAAACCTTTTCATTTTTGCCCACCAGTGGCACAGCAGCATGTCTGGGAACTCACATCTGTTAAAAATCGGGTTTTGGTACCCGTGGTAAGCAGAGCACAGGTAGCCCATTGTGTGGTTTTGCTTAATTCCAAACAAACAAAAGACCTTTCAGTATTAAAATACACCTTGCTATGGTTTGATTATGTAGCTACATATGTTTACTGGTTTCTTTGACCTCTCTGATACATGAATGAAATATAAAATATTGTATGGAAAACATTATTTCATTTGATATCTACAAACAACTTACAGGAATAAACCAACACAGCGCACTGAAATACATGATAATAAATATCCAAGCTGCTCAGTAATGACAAAGTATTCGTAGAAAATAATCAGGAAGCAGCATCTACTCAATATTTCTGAACGTGACTGGAAATTACATGAGGATTTAAAGATCGCAGGAGACTTTCTAATCACTCATCCGTCATTTATCCCTATCTTAATTTGTTCTTGGCTGAAAGGGCGAGCAACTTTGGTGTGACGAAATTCAAACCCGTGACCATCAGATTACATACAACTCGAGCACCTTAACCATCTGGCTGAGCTTTTCTAGGTATTATGCAAGCGATGAACTAAAGTGTTATTTCAACAGAAGTAACAACATTATCTCGAATTATAACCCAAGAATAATGCATTACCAACTTCAACAAACTTGTCATTTTAATTTACTTTATATTTTACAGAAAAAATAAAGGGGTTAAGTGTGTTATACCAAAACGATTTTAAATATGCAGATCAGAAAATCACATAACAGTCAAATCCAATGTAAATTAGAGGTGGGACAGCATGTTAAGGATTACATTTTGGCATTGTTTAACTTTACGTAGATAGTGTATTGTTATCAATAACTAATTACTTTCCGAAAGAATATATACAGTGTTGCTTTCCAACGTAAAATGTTACACTCTTAACATACAGATGTTTTTCACATTAAAAACTCAGAACTTCCAAAATGAGAATGTGTCTTATACTTTATTATATTGTGAAACAAAGGAAAATGGATCAAGTTGCGACACAAGAACCATTCAGAAAAGGACTTACTACCAGTCGTGTTTGAGCTGTAGTAAGCACAGTTCGGCATTTTGTAACGGATTAAAATCCACAAACACAAAGTACAGTGGCAAAAATCTTTTATGTGCACCTGGCAATACAGTGCAACACAATCAAGAAAGATATTCAGAAGTGAAACAAGTTGCATCTATAAAAGGTGCTTCCACTACATAGTTGTTCATTCATCGCATACCTCGAACAGCAGAGAATGAAACAGTGAAGTGGTAAATGCAATACCGATAGATTTTAGTGACTTGGACTGTTGAAATGGTGCTGGGAATTCATCATGACTGGGTTTTGTTACATGTACTATGAGTCTTTATTTTAATATAACAATCAGTTTCTGAATTCAAAATCATTGTTTCAAAAAACATCAAATCACACCGATGTTATATGGACCAACGTGATGAAACGTTACAGCTGTCGCTACACAGAGAGTGTCAATCAGAAGTTACTTTTACAAGCAATATTTTGAATTCTATACTGAATTCTCTATGTCTAATGAATTATAATATTAAACAAGCATGCAATATTTACAAGATAGAAGTTTAACTTTATGATTATTGAAATATTTATTAATATCTTTAAAATTCTGTACCCTTCTACAAAATATGAATCATTTAAATTTCAAATTTCTTGTATAAGAATTTGTATCACTAATATCATTTCAAGTCGCATCTCATTTACAGCTACTGTTTCAGTAGCAATATTTAAAGTTAAGTAAAATATAGTGTTTTAGTAACATAACTGAAAAGCTGCATCATAGTTGTGCGTATTGTTTCCGTAAAATCATTAGAGTGTTGCATCACAAGTTGCCTTAATCACCTTGCCATGCCGAGCCATTTTGAAAGGATGCAACAAGAGTCATCTATTGTGAATTGGTCAGATGAATTAGGTGGCGCCACTGATCACGCGTGGAAAAACTTTAAATACAACGTTTTCAATATTCAAATTAACCACATTCCTTAGAGAAAGAAAGTTGGTTCACAAAGAGATTAAGTGATAAAATTAAAGAAAAGCATCACAAATGTAAGAAATTTAAATTGATTTGTACGACAAGAGATTCATAAGATTATAGGAGATAAAAAAATTGTGAACCAAGAAATAAGAACTTCGAAAAGGAAGTACAAGAAAAGACAGGCTAGAAATTAAAAATTGAACAGTAAGGGTTTCTTTAAGTACATTAAGGGTAAACAAAGTGAGAGAATGCAGATGGCGCCATTCAAGGATGAAAAAGAGAGACTAGTGTATGATAATTATATGATGGCTGGGCTACTAAATTTTGTTTTTCTTCGATTTTCATTAACGAAGACTTAAGCAGTACTCCACGTTTTGAACAGTTGCTAAATGAACGAGTTTGAAAAAAAATTGCTACATTATTTTTGAACTAGCTTAAAAAAATTAGAATATTAAAAAATGATAAGTATCATGAGCCAGATCACATTTCTCCAATGGTTTTGAAGGAGTATAAATATTGGATATATGAGCCATTTCAAACTATTTCCTGTCAGTTCTTAAGTAGTTGGTAGAAACCAAAGGATTGGAAGTTAGCTAAGGTAAATAGTCTTTTAAAGAGAGGTAATACAAATTGTCTCAGTAAATGTAGACCCATTTGTCTTTTATAGGTTGTGGGAAAATATTAGTAAATTATGTTAAAACATGCTTTGCAAAGCCGTTTAACAAAGTTCAGTATTGCATTGTATAGTACCCATGGTTCCACTGAGGAAAATCTTACGTTACAAATCTTTTGATATTTTTTGAAAAGGTTACTGCTTATATAGATCAGAGTAAGGGTGTAGATTAGGTTTATATGGATTTGTCAGAAAGCATTTGCAAAGTTCCACATAAATGGCTGTGAAGAAACGTATCTCTATTGGTGTAAGAGATAAGTAACTGGATAGACAGGATGGAAGAGTTAGGTTGTTACAGATGGATATTATTAAAGCTGGACTAATATTGTTACTAGGGTACCTAAGGGCTGGGTCTTAGGACCACCATAGCTACTGTATAAACTTTATTTGTTAACCTCCTTTCTTTAGCTCAGAGAGTAGAACTAATAAAGGGACTGTATAACTGTTTTCATACAGTCGTTTTAGTTACAATGTAAAACATTTGATTTGTATATGATTTCAAAACCAATTAATTATTCAGGCAATTTTTCTTCCCCTGAAATAAAATAAAAAATTCTGATTTCCACAATATTAAATAGCGTCTAAGCTGGTTTTGTCTTGATATCTAGTAAGGAATCTGACAGATCAAATAATTAATTTCAAATACAATAACAGCAACTTCTATACGAGGTTAATTTTAATAATTACATCGTTGCGACCTTTTACCATCATCATCAATTAAACATTGTAATTATTGTATTTTATAACCGTTACCTTAGTTTCTGCAGGATTATGCTATGATAATTGTCAGAATAATTTTGTTTTCTCTACAATGAAATAACTTGCAAATAATAATCCTTTCATCTTGAAATATATTAATAATGTAGATGTTTACTGAAGGGTTCTCTAATGTGTTTTGTTTGAATAGTAGACAAAAACAAAATCACGAGTAACAAATATTTTTATTTCTCGCTTTTAAAGTTCACATGTCTTGCTTTTACAGAGTCCATAATTCTTCTCGTGATTCATGGCATGTGCACGTTTTACCAATGTCACGGCAGGACAAATTGCAATTTCAAGCGTCACTCATATTACATCATAGTAGAGTCTCCTGACTGAGTGACAAACAAACAACACACAGTGGCGCGATTGGTAAAACAGGTTATCTCTCTAGGTGGTCTTGGTCCTCTGTTATTGTAATAACAATAAAAGAAACGCTGTTCTGGTACAAACAAGAGGGTGCTTACCTTCGCTGTTTTCGATCTTTCTCTGCCCTATGAAAATTCTGTATAATTTTCCAAGAGGTTTTATTAGCTCCACTACAAGTGATCCATATGAGTGAAACTATAAATAAGTCGTCCACTCGTGTCATCGGATACAAGAATATAGCTACTGTAACTATATCTAGATCTAGGTAGACTGGAGTGTGGTTTTATACATCTTGTGAAAAAAAAGAAGTTAATATAGAGAATGATGTTTCTATTTTATATTAACATGGGTGAAAAAACTTAAAACATTCAAGTACTGTCATGTCAAGTTTATGATACTAACAAACATAAAACACAAGTCATGGTTGTTTAAAGATATTTCACAAACATATATGATATACAAACTCCACACAATTTAAACTTTACTGTGAAATGAATATACTAAATTAAAATTCATCGATCATCCACAAGTGATGTCAAAACTATTGTATTTTTCCCATCTGAAGAAAACACGCTTATTTGAAACAGATATTTACTAAAGTTAAACTTTATTAATTTATTCTAATATCTTCTACTAGCATCGTAGAGCAGTACATGTAATTCAGCATATGGGGTTGTGTATCTAAATGTCTAAAGTTCAAGCCAAAGTGCAGCTAATTACAATCCGAAACTTCAGTTGTGTCTGCGTAATATAGATGGCAGTCAATTCCGACCCTAGGAGTTGAATAAGTTATCATATTTCAGAGGGAGCTTCTGAGAGCTTGCCCAGTTGTTTAAAATTAGAAAGGATAAGATGACATTGACTTCTCATTTAGCTCTCGTGAGGACAGAATGCCCATCAATTGAAAATATCGGTATTAATCTATCAACAGAATTCCAGTAGGGTTTAGAAAATTTATGTATTACAACTTGTTTCTTGTAATGTAATACATTACGTTCAGTATATGCTGTATGAAAATTCGGTATTCTACTTAAATCATTGGCCCGGCAAGGCCAAGCGTGTTGAGGCGTGTGAATCGTAATCTGAGGGTCGCGGGTTCGTATCCCCGTTACGCCAAACATGCTCGCCTTTTCAGCGGTGGGGACGTTATAACGTGAGGATCAATTTCACTATACGTTGATAAAAGAGTAGCCCAAGAGTTGGCGGTGGGTGTTGATGACTAGCTGCCTTCCCTCTAGTCTTTCACTTCTAAATTGGAGAAGATTAGCATTGATATCCTTAGATGAAATAAAGAAAACAAACGGCCTTTCGAACGGTTAGCACAGATAGCCCTTGAGTAGCTTTGTGCGAAAATTCAAAACAAACATAAATCATAAAAACCTGGTACTTACGAGTCGTGACAAACAAAGTCCGTCTGGTTGTCAGCATTTTCTTTTGTTCTTCTGAAGCACGTGGAAATCCTCAGCCTTTTAATAAAATTATGTGATTTTCTTGACGGATTTTGCTGTCTTTCTTCTTTAGCAGGCAAATAAACATGTTCTCTGCTAGAAATGTCTTGTATAGCGTTCTTGGCAGATCTTCTAAAGGCCTGGAGCCGTTTCTTCAGTGACTATCTGTGCTAGGCGTCCATAATTTAGCAGTGTAAGACTAGAGGGAAGGCAGTTAGTCATTATCACCCACCGCCAACTCTTGGGCTATTCTTTTATCAACGAATAGTGAAATTGATCCTCACATTATAACGTCCCCACCGCTGAAAAGGCGAGCATGTTTGGCGTAACGGGGATGGGAACCCGCGACCCTCAGATTACGAGTTGCATACCTTAACACGCTTGGCCATGCCGGGCCCTAATAAATAGTTTATACATGGATTGTATGATGTGTGTACGTATGGCCATAATATGTATTTATTATAGATTGTTTATGTTTAGTTGAGAAAACGGTTCGCATGTTTTATTCTTGTCGCAGATTCATGGTAAATCGGCCCGGTTTGGCCATGTGGTTAAGACACCCGAGTCGTAATCTAAGAATCGCGGGTTCGAATCTCTCTCACACCACAGAAGCTCGTTCTTTAAGCGGTGAGGGCGTTACAATTAGACGCTGAATCCCACTATTTGTTAGTGAAAGAGTATTCAAAGAGTTCTTGATACTTTTTCAAAGCAACATTTAATGTAAGTATTAATCTGTCTTTGTTATTAATAAATAATGATGTGCCATTTCTACAGTCTACTGCTGGTGCAGCAGGAAGCACCTACAACACCAAAAGAAGGTTCTCAAATCTACCCGGTGGACTCAACAGATAACCCGATGTGGCTTTGTTGTAAGAAAACACATTTTTAGAGTTTAAGGTTGCTTCGGTAAGTATGAAAAACAGAACCACAGTTATTAAAATGTTAATATTATTTTTAGCGAAAATGAAATTTATGAATATAATTTACGTTCAATTCCAATTTACAGCTGACTTCATTTTGTGATAACCGGAAAGAAAATCCGTTAACAACTTAGTCCAACGAAACTTATTATGTAGGAATTGCCAGGTGGTGAGGGCGTTCGACCCTCTATTCATTAGTAAAATAGTAGTAACCAAGAGTTTGACATATGGTATTTCCCATAATGTACTTATTAATGTTTATCTTAATATTTCGTTTGTGTTTATGGCAAAAATACGTAAATTTATTCTGAAACTTGATGCAACGAAAAGAGAAAAAGGAGGCTGGTACAAAAAACAAACATGGTGACAAAACAATATAACAACACAGACAGCCTTAAGTCTATAATAAGTAAAGAGAGAACAGGCGTGGAAGTGTTCGAAGTACTGTCCATACAACACGAGATACTGGCGATGGTTGTGATAATAATAATAAAAAACTTTTCTTAACAGACAGCTGTTAAAGCATCCGAAGTAATGTCTCCAAAACAAAAGCTGAAGAAATGGCACATTATACAACAGAAAGTACAAAAATCAATTTCAACTCATTCCTAAGTTTTAGACAGAGCCGCTCTTTATTTACAACTGTTAAATAGATACGGACAACTGTCAGCAGTAGTTACCACTCTTAAGTAACTATTCTTAACTGAATAACGACACTGATTAAGGTAGTTAAAACACCCTACAGTTAAAAGCATGTAACGTGCTCAGCGATACATTGTGCCTCAAACATGGGACCA
This sequence comes from Tachypleus tridentatus, assembly GCF_004210375.1. NCBI lineage: Eukaryota > Metazoa > Arthropoda > Merostomata > Xiphosura > Limulidae > Tachypleus > Tachypleus tridentatus. The sequence goes on along the minus strand of NW_027467782.1, from coordinate 15,393,221 downwards.
TCAGTCAGTGACCCACAACACTCGACATTAAACAACATCCAGCATTACTATCACGTGTAGTAATTTGTAAGACCCGGAGAAATTTTACGTAACTTGTGATCTTTTATGTCATGATGTAATTAGTACAGGTGTTTTCTTGTTGTAATATTTTCTTCTAACTGAAATTCACAAAAATCTCATTGCATATATTGCTTACTTCGCATATTATAATAAAACATATTCTTTCCATTTATTCCAAGTTGCTTTGTGTCTCTGTTTAAGAAAATTAAAATTTGTAGTCGGCTTTTAACTACCGTCTCGTGTAAAATATACTAAAAAATAAACTAGCAAAAACACTTTGTTTCAGTAAAAGTTTTAACGTTGGGAAGATTCCAAATGCATTTCTTGTTTATCTAGAGTTTACTCATTTAATTACTGTAAAGACATATCTCTACAAAACAGATTATGTCCCTCAAATTTTACATGAAAAGATGAAAAGAATGAAAACCAAAGTATATCCTTATTCATAACTTACGTCCATGATTTTCCTTAACGTGTATCCACAAGGACAGTTAATGATGTGTTGTGGTGCTAAATAAACTGAATAAAAAATTAAATAAAACTGTAAGAAGTACCAACATAACCATTAAAATATCACCTGTATAAGTTTTACACTATGATTTTATCTCCTACAGATACAATCGTACCGCTTTAGCCCCTCCAATCGAAATTAACAGAAGCACAGTGACTGAGATTTTTCGGTTGGAAACAAGTGGTGTACAAGGAACTGCTTACTATTTCGTTTCTGGTTATAATAGTATATGTTTTTCACATTTTAAGTGATAAAATATATTTTTCATACATTTGAGTTTGGGTTTTGACAGAAAATATAATTAAGCAAAAAATCCTTCTTAATGATACTTCTGTCATAATATCTTACTAGTCTCTTTATAAGATGAAATATCAAGATTTGGTAGGCTTCTTAGTGGCCCGGCATGGCCAAGCGCGTTAAGGCGTGCGACTCGTAATCTGAGGGTTGCGGGTTCGCATCCGCGTCGCGCCAAACATGCTCGACCTCCCAGCCGTGGGGCGTTATATTGTGACAGTCAATCCCACTATTCGTTGGTAAAAGAGTAGCCCAAGAGTTGGCGGTGGGTGGTGATGACTAGCTGCCTTCCCTCTGGTCTTACACTGCTAAATTAGGGATGGCTAGCACAGATAGTCTTCGAGTCGCTTTGTGCGAAATTCCAAAACAAACAAAACGAACAAGCCTCTTAGTACTTGACTAAATTTCTGAAATTCTTTTCCAAACATTAACGTTGCTAAGATACTCTTATAGTATAATTTTATTGGTTGAATTCTACTAAGTAGATGTCCAATCACAGCCGTAGGTAACAATACATATATATGTTATTATTTTTATAATGAGTGTTTTCCTGCAAGACATTATAAGAAAAAAATGGATAGATATTAACACTCCTACGAAAAAAATATTTACATCCACAAAAGTGATTTTGGGGCCTATCAGGCCCCATATATTTTTCCAATAGAAACACAGTGATTTAGCAACATTCATTACAAACAACTTTAGAATGGCTCTGACAAACATTTTTTTTACAATTTGAGCAAACAATTTTCGACTGTCTATCTTTTGATCTGCCGCACAAATGGCATCGTCCTCTTTTTGCCCTCTTTGCAGGCGGTTCACATGAGGTTGTTTTGTCATTATCTTTGCAGTAAATTTCTTTGATTTCAAGCACCAATTGCCGTATAAATTCTCTTCTGGCTCTTGATTTATGTTGACGAAGAAATTCTGTATGTTTTGTCGAGTATGGGACGAAAGCATTGTACGCAGCAAGATCTAGAATGTTATAGAACTGACCAGCGCTTTGATCGCCTCTTTGTTGTATAATATCTCACCAGTTGATCGAGAGGGTCGACACCTGCCTTCGTTGCATTGTAAAGATTGACGATTTCGGGCTTTCCATTCTCTTCTACTTCACCAGACTGATGCTGAGAACTCAGTAGTAGCACATATTTTCCTGGTTTGTCTGAGTGCCTGAGAAGAGTGATGTCGTCATGGTAGAAACACTTTGGTGATAACTCTCTAGATTTTGTATTTATTTCAGGAGGCAGGAAGGTTCTTGATTTCCGTATGGTTCCAACAAGTCCTGTTCTTTTGTTCGTAGGTACTTGGCAAGTGTCATTGTTGTGAAGAAATTATCTGTCGTTATTGTCCTTCCTTTTCCAAGAAATGGCTGACTCAGTTCTCTGACTATTCTTTCTCCTTGATTTGTTTCTGTCGTATTTCCAACCTTTCCAGTATAAATTTGAGGATTGAGGAGGTAACTTGTCTTTGCATCTGTTAGGCACCAAATCTTTATTCCGTATTTGCCTGGCTTTTTCGGAATGTATGTTCTGAAGCCAACTCTTCCTTTGAAGTTACATAGTTGTTCATCCACTGTCAGGTATTCGCTTGGGTTGTAACTGTTTTTGCAATTTTCAATGAAAAAATTCCAGACTCCAGAGATGGCGGCATCTTTGATTTCTCTATTTCTTTAAGAGTGGATGTCAAATCTGATTTTAAGCACATTTCTTTGAATTTGTCTTGTGTAATCAGTTTTCGCAAAATGGCAAACCGAATTCGGTTGAAAACATTTCGTCTATCGATGCATTTTTGGATTTGCTTATTCCAAGGAAAAGATTAGCTGCGATCCATTTCCAGAGGTCTTCTTCAAAAATTGGTTCTTTTATGACGGTGTTTGTTGAGTGAATGATCTGTTCCATCATATTATCAGAAATGAAAATTTTGAATGTTTCGAATGGTGTAGAGACTCTTGGAGCAGCTTGCCTTGTAATGCCTGGGTTCCCATTGAATATATTGAGAGCTGCGGTTCTTCTGTTGATCCTTGAAGGTGTTGTTGAACAACTAAAATTCTTATGTTTGGACAAAAGTTCGTTCACTGGCATCGTAGTAAGATCTTCTTGATTACTTTCTTCACTTTCAGAAGGGTACGGCGCGATTTGTTCATCATTTTCGGTTTCAGAAGGATCATCATCACAACTTTCAGAGTAGTCTTCGACATTATCATGTTCACTTTCATCGTCGGATGGTTTTGTCAGTAAATGTACAGCTTCATCAAGAGATATCATTTTTGACACGGTTTGAAGATTTCAGCTCCTATATATACAGGATTTGTGGATTCTTCTAGAATATTCTAGAAGCTTCAAGAATATTCTAGATTATTCTAAATACTTCTGTAAAGTTTCTAGAATGTTCTAGAACAGACGTGGGCAAACTAGGCAATAATCAGGACCGTCTAAAATTATTGTTGGAGTAGAGTTATTATCCTAAATATCCATCTTTTGAAAAAAAGTTGTAAAATTAATATATTTTTACTATAATTTGCTTTTTTCGGTTGCCCAGGCCTGTTTTAGAATTATTCAGAAAATAAATAAAGTCATTTTTATGTTTTTTGATCTGGGGTCTAATAGGCCCCAAAATACCCTTGGTGGATATTTAAAAAAAAAAATTAAATATTATTTCGCAAATGTCTGAAAAGTCAAAATATTATTGCTCCTTAAAATATAAAGGGATAGGGTCAGTTAATGGCAATTTCATTTAAATACAAAATTATTATCCTAATATTAATAACCTTTCAAGTTGTTCTGGGGCCTATTAGACCCCACTTTTCGTAGGAGTGTTAACAAAGAGTTCGAATCTCCCCGTCACTTAACATTCTCTTTTATCCTTTCTAGTGTGTGTTCTTTCATCCATAAAGACGCTATAAAGTTCGGTAAATCCTATTTTGCCGCTCAAGAGTACAGGCGAAGTATTTTGAGCAGATAGACATGCCGGGCCGCATGTTTGATACTCAAGAGAACCTTGTTTTTTGCAGTAATCTAGAGTGAGCTAGCCTTGGTTTTATTAGCACTGACAACTGTGTTTTAATACTAAAATACCAATATTATTATGCAAACATAGACCTTATAATTAAAAATAAACACAGGTAGATTTTAAAATCAAAATATAATCATTCTGATAAAACTTATTCTTAAGCAAATTGTTAAGATTGTGAAAAATGAACCTTAGAGTGAATTAGAAAAAGTTGCACTTAGTGTTCAAAAACAGTTGTCCTGTTGAAGAATCATTTTTAACAGATCATCTACAGGAATAATTCAAGAAAATGAAACAAATCCATAAAGTGAGTTCAGCTTAGTTTTAGAACAAGCATAGAATATCTGATCTGTACTGTTGTGCTCTAAAGTCCTCTCATGATTTGTAGATACTCCAGTATACCAGAAATTCTTCCATTATCTGCAAATGTATTTATATCTTACTTGTAGAAGAGGTTAAACCCATGAAGAAATATTGTTAGAACATCCACCCATGATCCTTCAGTACATACCCCACATTTTGCACCTTTAACTTGTGAGGGTCATATAAATCAATGAGGGGACTAGGAACACAAAATCCAATGCCAGATTTAGGTTGAAGACCCCTAGATCACTATTATATTTGATTTAACCTTGTAGTGCATTTTACCTTCTTCTTAGTGATGGAGGTGGGGTGGCTATACTATATAGATAATGACCCTACTTGAGTTAACCAGAATCTCACTCAAAACATTTTGTTTTGCCATCTTCAAAACTGTGGGAAAGGCATGTGGACAAGTAAACAAATTCACAAACATGTCTCCCAATGAAACAGCAGTATGTCTGCAGAATCACACTGCTAAATACCAGGTTTCAATACCCATGGTGGGCAGAGCACAGATAGCCTATTGTGTTGCTTTGTGCCTAATTCTAAACAAACAAACGCATATTATAAATTAATACAGGATACATTTCTCCATTTAATATTCATAAGAGATCCACATATTTTTCTGAAGATATTTTTTCACAGCTTTAGAATGACCTTACTTCTTGAAATTGTATGCTAATTCTGTAGTTGAGAGACAAATAAAGGGTTTTGGGCACCTACAGTTTTTTTTTCCTTTTGCATTTCATATTTTGCAAATGCTGTCATTTTTGCATTTGTATAAGTTTTGAAGAGAAAGAAATGTCTTGTTTTAAATTGTCAAAGATTTTTGGAAGACTAACCTCAATGTCAAGTAAAATTACTCATTATATTTCAGAGCTAGATATAAAAGTATTCAGTTACAGAGAAATATATTTTAAACACAGCATAAGATGTATTACTGTGATTGTGTGTCTATTAAGTAATCATTTTCTTTCTTTGTAATTTTCAATTTTCATCACTTGAGATCTCTGTTTCAAGATGTTAAGTATGTGTGGCTAACAGGTGTGTTTATTGAATAGTCAGATCCAAAGTCAGATATAAGGACTTGCTTGTATTATGATTTATTATTAAGTTCTTGACTAAATACTAGGAAAGAGACCTTTAACTTTTCTGTTGTATATATTTCCACCCTTGTTTAATTTTTTTTCTGTGAATGTTATGGTGTTTTAGTGAGTTACATTTTAAATTTAATTGAACTACTTTCTTATCATGGTATATGAATAAGTTTGTCATAGAAACATAGTTAATAATCCAAATTTTAGTAACACATCAGGTTTCAGTCCTTAATTTTACATTAGTACAAGAATTGTGACTTTTCTTCTTGACATCCCTCTTCTCTAATGTATTTACATTCCCTCCAAGAAATATTAAATTTGAAATAAATTGCTTATGATATTAACAGTGTTCAGGCAAATTTTATTTAGTTACAGTGCTACAAAATAGGAAATCATACCCCACATTCACACTGACCCATCAAATCCTGTTTTTCAGAGTTGCTGTTAATTTTCTCTGTGTTTAATACTATATTTTTACATTCAATAGGAAGCAAAGGTTTTAATCTATCAAATGAGATAAATTGTTTTCTGTATTGAGAATTGTCTATTTTCACTTGCAGTTCAAACTTTATTCCCATGCAAACACATCAATGAGCTTAGCTGATTATAACCGTTTCAGGTTAGATTACATAAAATAAGGAATAATAAGTTTTTATGAGGTATGCTTGCAAGCAACTCATAAGCAGTCTTATGTGATTCAGTAGGGTAATTTGATCTTCACATTTACAAAGTAAATTACAAATTTTATGGTGAGAATATCAGTTAAATATGATTCAAAAGGACAATAAAACTATAAGTATAATCAGATATATACTGTTGTACATTTCAAGATATTTAGAATAAAGAAATGTTTCATGTTACAATCTGAAGTTATTCTAGAAAGAAAAACGTAATTTAAGTATATATTGATTTTTTTATTTGGTGGTCACAAGATCAGTCAAATGGGACAACCCCATATAAAGTTACAGTAGAGAAAATGATAGATAAAATATAATGTTTTACTGATAGAAACATTTAAAACTTTGTTAGGAGATTTTAAGAGGTCATGGAAATGAAATTTCAGAATTTTTCAGATAAGTGGAAGTACTTTCTAATTTTAACATAAAAATCGTTTTGCACTCCGAGCAGCCAACACTTTGACTCCATATGTTCATGGAGAAATACTTATTGAAAATACTTCATTAAAAATTCTCTATTTTTGTCAAAATATGGCTCCCGATGACTACTGAAAGTTTTTTATATTTAGTAGAGATGAACAAAACATATAAGTTGTTGAATGGACACAATAAAGGTCAATTTGGGGTCGAGAACTTAATTAATCCTTTCACTGTGGGCTTGGTTAATTTTGAGTCCTCAACGTCCTTAAAGAAAACTGGAGAAGGGGTAATTAATAAAACATTTTCGTCAAGCCATGGTTGGTTATTTCGTTTCAAAAAACGCTCTATGGTTCATAATGTTGGTATTGCAGGTAAAAGTCCAAGTGAAGACGAAGATGCTGCTGAAAATTATTCTATTAAATTTATAAATAATTATTGAAAAAGTTCGGTGCAAAGATGACCAAATTTTTTATGTTAATGAAACTGGTTTATCTTGGGAAAACTTACCTTCAAGAATTTTTCTGTCAGAAAATGAAAAAAAACCTCAGCTAGTTTACAAAACGTCAAAAGATTGTTTGACACTTTTGTTAATCGGAAATGCATCTGGAGATTTTAAATTAAAACCCATGCTTGTGAATCGTATGAAAACCCCCCGAACACTGGGCAAAAGAGAGTCTTCCAGTTGTTTGGCGATCAAAAAAAAGTATGAATTACGAAAACTTTGTTTGATGACTGGTTATAAAGTTACTTTTGTCCTACAGTTGAACGTTATTGCAAAGAAAACAAACAACTTGGACTGTAAAGCTTTGTTGTTATTAAGTCGTGCACCAGGCCATCTAACGGAACTTTGTGACTTTAACGAAAATGTCAAGATTCACTTTCTTCCATCCAATACAGCATCTCCACTGCAACCAGTGGATCAAGCTGTAATTGCGACGTTTAAAGTTTACTATTTAAAGCGAACTTTTTTTGAAGCAGCGAAGGCTACAACTGGAGAAGCTGCACTATCTTTAACTGAATTCTAGAAAAGTTACAACATCAGAAATTCTATCGGAAGCATCAACGAAGCGTGGCTCCAAGTTAACATGAGTAACACGAGAGCGGCGTGGAAGAACGTTTTGTCTGATTGCGCAAGCCATTCCTGCCGCTTTGAGTCCGAAATTAGGGATGTTTCGCAAGACGTCGTCGAAATTGGACACAATATTGAATTCGAGTCTTAGGGGTGTGTTTTTTTGCGTGTTTTTCTTATAGCAAAGCTACATCGGGCTATATGCTCAGCCCACCAAGGGGAATCGAACCGCTGATTTTAGCGTTGTAAATCCGGAGACATACCGCTGTACTAGCGGGGGGCGAGTCTTAGGAAGTGGATAATGTTCGAGAATGCATTTACGCACATTCTGAAGCTCTCGACAATGATACGCTCCTTAAATTAGACCAAGATTGGGCATATCATGAAGAAGAAAAAAGTCCAGAATGTAACGAAATTACTAGTGATGAGCAGGAAGAATAATTTCTCTTAAGGAACTTGAAAAAATGTTTCGGGCAGTGGAAACTGATACAGACTTAATTATGAATCATGATCCAGACCGAGAACACTACGAAGAAATGAAGAAAAGAAAAAATGGTGCAACTAAGATTTGATAGATTTTCATTAAACAGTAAATTTTTACACTTTTCATTTTTTCAAAATAAAATATTCATTGTTTTAATTTTTTTAAATAAAGGTTATCAATTAATATCGTTTTTATTTTACCTCATAACTATTTGTGTTTTTTCTAACTAATGAGGCTTAATTATTTCTACTATGAAGAAATTCCTTATGGTACCCACGTATCATTATTTTTCCTATTGAAACTTTTCCCCCCATTCAGTGCTGATTCAATCAATGCGGTAGTTTTTCCAACGCATTAACCGCACTGTGCGAGGTATTCTCGTGTATTCCATTTTGTAATTTTGTACCTATCAAGAATAAAAATAATCACGTGACTTGTTAGTTTACCGTTGCGAAGAGACGAAGTGGTATCAATGGACCTGTCAGTTGGTAGATATCCGTCTAATAGGTACCCGAATAGAAAGTTCGTGTAGACTGCATACATAACAACCTACGAATTCAAATGAATTAGACGTATGTTCGTTGTTATTTATTTAGTGTTATAGCTGTATTGCGTTTTTATAGTGTGTGGCGATTAAGATACGACATTCAGTTTTCTGAACTCGTAAGAATAACACTGCACAACAGTTCTGCCCAATATGAAAAGCATGGGCACATAATAACACGAATAGAGAGTACTGATTGGTTAGTAGTTCAATGAACAAAATTCATTTTTCTTCCTTTCTTTGTTTTATGAGTGTACATAAGTAATTAGACTACAGAAAATTGATGAATGAAGACTTGATGTATTGTGTGTATGAGTTATGGAAGTTGTTACCTGGATTTACTCCGGATGTTGTCATCAACATAGTTTAATTAGAACACGCATACCTTTTATCCTGATAATAGTCACAATTCTGAAATCAACATCACTATCTATTAGATAAACTCCTGTTATGTTTCCCAAGTGTTAAATCCACCACAGAAGTTCGAATGAATTGTTCTTTGTAAAATGTTAACAGAAAGCATTACGTGATATAAATGACAACCTACAGTAAACATTTACAGTGAAAATATCAAGAAGTTAAAATTGTATTAATCTCAATTTAAGTGATTGTTTTACGTGTAATGATAGTTTTTTCAACTTCTTGTTGATTATAAACGTCTGTCACAAATCATGGGTGATTTAACTTGCGCATCAAGCTGGCGAAGCGAGATTATATTACTGTACTTACCGACAGAAATAAATGTTAAACCTATTACATTTATAATACTATATTCTATATCTAGTCCCATTAAAACTTTCAACAATTAGAATAATGTATAACAATAGTATTCAAACCACTTTAATTTCGACATATCTGTTGCGTACGACGCGTTTCACTCATCAATAAAGTGCATTATTAAAAGATATAATATGCTTGATACTAACATATGATAACAAGTAGGTTACTTATGTCATGGTTTGCCATCTTGAGAAAAGACTTTCACTCCATAACATTTGTGGCTGAGTGGTTAGTATGAGAGATTCATATACCAAAACATCGAATTTTAATATTCTTAGTGAAAGAGCACGTATAACCAATTGTAAAACTATGCGTTAAACAACAAACAAAAATAATTTAATTCAAAGTGCCAGAAACGTACATATTGAGGAGCAGTTTGATAAATCATTAAAGTTATCAATACATAATTATGTCAAGAGTTTTAAATAAAAATATGGCTGCTATAAAGAAAGACGGGAAAGAAGTTCTGAAATCAGGGCCAAAGAAATGTTTTTATAAAGTAAGTGAGATAAAATCACTTTTCAACGTATGTGTTGTCCCAGAATTTAAACCATTTTTTATATAATTGTTTGAGATTCATCCGCACTGAAATAAAAATCTTACAAAGTCATGGAGAAGATCAGTGTCTTGAAACTATGGAAGTTGATCTTTCAGCGATAGTTTGTAACTACCCATCATGATCATGGAGTCTACATGTACATTGTTTTTATTTTCTCTCAACATGAGATTGAGCCATCAAAAACATTTTTAAATATTATGCAGTAGTTAAACTTACACTTTCAGTAGCTTAACCTTATGCTGGCCCGGTATAGCCAGGTGGGTTAAGGCGTACGACTCGTAATCCGAGGGCCGCGGGTTCGCATCTCCGTCGCACCAAACATGCTCGCCTTTTCAGCCGTGGGGGGCGTTATAATGTAACGGTTCAATCCCACTATTAGTTGGTAAAAAAGTAGCCCAAGAGTTGGCGGTAGATGGTGATGACTAGCTGCATTCCCTCTAGTCTTACACTGCTAAATTAGGTACGGCTAGCGCAGATAGACCTTGAGTGGCTTTGTGCGAAATTCAAGAAACAAACAAACAAACTTTATGCTATAACTTGAGAAAATATTTCATTTACACATGATACTTCATGGTGTTATTTTACAAAAGTGGATACTGTACTTTCACATGATCAATGTATAAATTTAACTATATTGAAATCATTATTTTAACAGCTGTCTCAAGGATTTTAATAAATGCGCTGTGATAGTGTAACTATACTTCCATGTATGATGACGTCATCAATCTCTCAAGTTGAAACTATTATTTTCCGTATTTTAACATGTATTAATACAGTTTGTCACAACTAAAATCTTAAATGAACGTCTCACTATTTATCCATCTATTTTCTTTACAAGATCACAGTTGAATTAAACTTGGAGAGTGTCTTATGTTATTAGATGTTGATCACTGGTAAACATACCTCTAATCTTCAGTGATAACACAAATCTTGTGGAACTATGGAATACATTTCTATACTATTCATAACTTCTTTCAGACATTGTCCAATAGGGTACTTGTTTCCGCTATCATTAGTAAAACTTGCATATTATTCGAATATGGCAGTTATTATCATGAAACAATTTTATCACCTTACAACTAAACATAATAAATGAACGACTTTTTATTTAACTTTACTGTTATATAAGATATGAAATTACATGAATTCTTAGATTATTCATGTATAGAGTTTGGAGACTTTAAGAATTACAAAAGTTATACACTTAAAGAGACAGTATAATAAAGTTCCAAAACTACTGTGAAAATATCGATGTTGCTATCGTATACACTTCAAACAGCCTTTAACAAAGAAGAGAAAGGTGATTAGAGCCTGTCGAATGTGATGTTTATGAACGTTTTCCAACTTGGTTTGCAAAATATATACGATATTCATTAAATTTAGAAAAACTCAGAAATAATACTGTGAATGAATTTAACAACAATTTCTGTGAGGCTCAAACTCTGTATAGTGAGCTTCAAATTGACATCATAATGCCAAGGCAGGCTAAAAGACAGATGTACCGTGCTAACACACAAACCACTAGTCATGAAGAGTACTTTCGTATTGTTGTATTTGTACCATTTGTTGATCACTTTCTTTCACAAATATTTGACCGTCTGTCCAGTCACAAAACTCTCTTTACAAACTTCATGTGTCTACTACCATCAGGATCTACCACAGAACGGTCAGAACCTACAGCACAACAATGTGACCAAATTAAAGAGTTGGTCAATATATACAAGGCTGACATTGACAGCACTTCACTAGCTGCAGTTGGTGAACTTAGGGTTTGGAACAAATTATTTGCGAACAACAGACCAATGAAAGTTATTGATGCATATGCAATGTGCAATGCAGAAATGTTCCCAGTCATTTCTAGACTGTTGAAAGTATTTTCCACGCTGCCTGTGTCAACGAGCTCAGTGGAGCGTTCGTTTTCAACTCTCAGAATAATCAAAACGTATTTGAGAAATACCACCACCGAAGATCGATTGAATGGCCTGGTCTCATTATACATTTACCGTGATATAAAAGTTGAACCAAACTGTGTTGTAGATGTTCTGGCAAGAATGAACAGGCGTTTGAGCCTTTCATAGATATTCGATTGTATTTCTCTAGTTCTGACAAAACTTGATGTATTAAAAGTGTTCAGTCAGAAATTTGCATTTGACCATTTGTTATGTGTGAAACTATCTGCCATGCAATCACGGATCTTTATGAAACTTCACAGGTGGCAACTGAACTTGTCTATAGAGTTTGGGTCCATGGGAGGGTTAACCCCAACCCCCCCATTGGTTACGCCCCTGTATAGAAGCACTGAGTTATAATTTACAGAAAAGGATTGTTTGTTTGTTTTTTAGTTTTGCGCAAAGCTACTCGAGGGCTATCTGCACTAGCCGTCCTTAACTTAGCAGTGTAAGACTAGAAGGAAGGCAGCTAGTCATCATCACTCACCACCAACTCTTGGGCTACTCTTTTTACCAACGAGTAGTGGGATTGACCGTGCCTTTATAACGCCCCCACGGATGAAAGGGCGAGAATGTTTGGTACGACCGGGATTCGAATCCGCGACCCTCACATTACGAGTCAAACGCCTTAACCCACCTGGCCATGCTGGGCCTACAGAAAAGGAAACAAGGTGTATAAGTTTATAATACTATAAAATAATAGAACCTTTTATAAACATTGAGCTTAAACATTTATGTCTTGATATGTGATACTGACTGTGGACTAAGAAACTTATGGACATTTTATTGTTGTTTTTTAGAAGTAATTTTAAATCATTTGTGAAATTTGTTGGATACCCTAATTAATAGATTGTTCCATTCTTACATCTGTTATCAACTAATGGAATGGTTCCTCTGATTTTTACTGTTATTTTGAGGTTTATCAGATTTTTGTTTTATAGGCAACATGATTGGTAAAGAAATATATTTGTAATATCTGTTTACCCTGTTCTGATATTTTTAAACGAGGTTTGATTTAGCTTCCATTTTATATGCCACAGAAAAGTGCTTGATTTTACCATAATATTCAATGGTTTGATTATTTTAAAGACATGACTGTTAGACAGACAATTAAATTAAAAATTACATAAGTGTAAACTTCATTTATGTATTGTGTGGTTTTCATTTTGTTGAATAACAAAATGCATATACAATAATATTAGGAGCAGGTAATTATCACAGTGAATTGTTTGTTTGTTTGTTTTGGAATTTTGCACAAAGCTACTCGAGGGCTATCTATGCTAGCCGTCCCTAATTTAGCAGTGTAAGACTAGAGGGAAGGCAGCTAGTCATCACCATCCACCGCAAACTCTTGGGCTACTCTTTTACCAACGAATAGTGGGATTGATCGTCACATTATAACGCCCCACGGCTGGGAGGGCGAGCATGTTTGGCGCGACCGGGATGTGAACCCGCGACCCTCAGATTACGAGTCGCACGCCTTAACACGCTTGGCCATGCCGGGCCATCCATCACAGTGAATCAGCCAATAAAATACATTGTTTGTATAACCTTATTGCTACCGACCAATCACAAAAATCACAGGCAGTCGAGAACCGAGATTGGTTTAGTAATTAATTTTATGTTACTACAGGGTATTTTAACGTTTTCACATACTGAATCATCTTTATTGGAACAGATACCACGGTACCTCAAAGCTGAAAACATGACATAGTAGACGTGTAATGGAATTAAAATATTTATAAAAATATGAGACTTTATACAGAAAGTTTAATAGCTTATAAATTTTGTTTTAAAATAGCAGATACTTATAATAGTTGTGCAAAACGTTAGTTTTGTGAAACCAAAATAATGTTTTCTTGGGACTAATATACAAATATATAATAAACACACACACAACGTTTGACAACGTTTATCTCTAGACATCGGTGTTTGTATAGTAGTGGACATTGTAACAGTAGAACAAACTTTTATATGAAAAATGAAAATAGCAAGTTAAAAAATGAATTTTAAATTATGGAAAACTTATTTCAGTTTAACAAAACTGGGAAGTCAGTTCATATAATTTCTTATTTCCTGAGACTGGTTATTTCCAGTTAATATATTAAAATTTAGATACTTTTCATGTTATGGTAATTATAAGAACGCATAATTGAAAGCAAATGATAAAATGTTATATCTTAGTCGCATTACATATGTCGTCTCAGGCGTTGAAGAGGCCTCTCGTCAAACAGTAGTAATAGTTAATACGTCAAAAGGTTTCTGATGTATTAAAGAGTACTTTGAGCCCCCAGTAGTACAGCGGTATGTATACGGACTCACACAATAGAACGCAAGCTATTACATCATACTTTGAGCTCCCCAGTAGTACAGCGGTATGTATGCGGACTTACACAGTAGAACGCAAGCTATTACATCATACATTTTCATAAGATTTACTGATATGAACTGTAAATATTTTTGTTTTTTATAAATTAAAAGTTGTACTGTAATTGAAAAACTGACGGTTTTTAATAACTCTAGCTTCTCGGTACTACATTTAAAAATTACAACAATGAAAATATAATCAAACCCTCACCTACAGTCCTGGTGAAGTCTTGTTTTTCTTGTGGAGAGTATTTTTATTTAAAATTGTGTTCTTTTATAAAGAAATGGTTGTTGCACTTACCAAAATTATTTTTCTAATCGTTTGAATCTTGAATACCTAAAGTCATATTTTTAATGAATGTTTGTTTGTGATGCTATTAAATAGATGGCGCAGGAGGTAGTGGCATACACGCTACATCATGTATACCACAGAAAGATTGTTTGTATGTTTTTGTAATGTCACGCAAAGCTACTCGAGGGCTATCTGCGCTAGCCGTCCCTAATTAAACAGTGTAAGACTAGAGGGAAGGCAGCTAGTCATCACCACCCACCGCCAACTCTTGGGCTACTCTTTTACCAACGAATAGTAGGATTGACCGTCACATTATAACGTCCCCACGGCTGAAAACGTGAGTATATTTGGTGCGACGGGGATTCGAACCAGCGACCCTCAAATTTCAAATTACGATTCTAACGCCTTAACCCATCTGGCCATGCTGGGACTCCATAGTAAGAAAATGGGACAATTAAAAAGAGATCCAGTGTTTCCCAACATTTTTTATTGTGATTTTTATCATTTGAACCAAGTGCAATGTTATTTTGTTACACTGTTTACGGTCTAATATGAAAATAGGAATTATTTATTATATTACATTGTAATTCCTTAAAATTAGATATAATTAAAGTATATTTAATAGATAATTCCTTGCTTTTAAAGTATTTTTAACAGCAGTTTCATTTCAGTTGAATCTCTGTTTACCTGTCCCTTACACTTTTCTTGTTTTTCATATTTAATATTTCGGCAGTGCAATCAGTAAATATTTGTGGTCAAATTAGGTTTTAGTGTAATGAATTGTTATATCATTTTATTTAACTGTCTTATTTTGCCACAAAATACACGGGGGGGCTAAAGTTTCTGATCTTTCCTGGTTGTCATTTAAGCCCCTTTAGGGCTCAAGACGTTTTAAACTAAAATAACTAACTACCGAAAATATGCGATGCGATTGTGAAGAAGAAAGACCAAAGTTCTGTCGAAACATAAATATGTTCCACCATCAATAAAACTTTTCCTTATGCTTATAAACTGTTCTTTGCTTACTTATTATTATATTAGCACAATGTGCTTCCGCGCTTAGGTACATTATGCTCATTCGTTTATGAATTTATTTTTCAATACATGTATATATTACTACAACTTGTGTTTAGCGATCCACTGATGTAACAAGATTATTAACATAACTTTAAATAATTTTATTCATTAATATATTTAAATTGATAAATTATATTATTAAAACATTTTGTTTCGAGTAAGTAAAAGGAAAGTACGTGTGTTTCAGTTTGATGCATGAGACGTATATTTCTGGATGTGTATTGAGCAAGTCTCGCCTGATCTCTAAACCTGTAGAAGATTCTTGAAAGCAAGAACCAACAATATTTGTTTTACGAAAACGTTAGCGTGTTTTCGAACATTGTTGAAAGTTCGATAATCTCGCGTGATTAGTATATGAAGCCGACGTATCAAGAGCAAGTTATTCTTGTTTGTCAGCTACAGCCAGCATACTGTAAGCCTCGGAAGCTATAATTGTGATTAATGCTTATTATTTGGAAAACTACAGAAATTTTGTTTATTTCGAACATTACAAACCATTCAACCTCAGTTAATTAACTTCGAACGTTAATATTTCTTCGAGTACATTAAATATTTTTGTCGGTAAGAGTCAGCTTGTGAACAGTGTGAGACCTACCAAGCTAGTCGGCTTAAGTGAGGTGTAACAACATCAACTCAGAATTAATTTGTTCATCGCGGACCTGGATCGTCTGTAAAGTAATCACTTCCAGGCCCGATATAAAACTCAGTATTGTCTATAAGTTTGTTTTGAATTTCGTGCAAAGCCACGTGACGGCAAATTGATACACCCGTCTGAGATGTTTAGGAGTGTAAAGCTACAGGGAAGCATGTTTGGTGTGACCGGGATTCGAACCGCCGATTCACAGATTAGGAGTCGAATGCTTTAACCACCTGGCCATATTAAGCCTAATGTACATTTTATAGTTGTTTTGTTTAAGACCAACTAGTTCAGTTGCTTTTCAGTCCCCAAATGATACAGTAGCGTTTCTTTGGACCCGCAGTGACAGAAAGCGGGCTATGATACCAGAGGGTGGTTGGGTGGGGGAGATCACAACTACTCCTCTGTAAGTTTGTAAAACTGTTGAATATAAATCATTATTTGTAATATCCATTATTATAAATTGTATTGAGGTTTGTATGTTAAAATATTTTGTGTTAAGAAAGAAAACTGTGTGTGTCAATCTTGTTGACAAATGTCATAAATTTGATACGTATCGAAATTCAGTTAACTTCTAAATTAAAATTAAATTTTCCGGCTATTTGAAAACGTGGCACGTAACACGGCCCGGCATGGCCAAGCGTGTTAAGGCACACGACTCGTAATCCGAGGGTCGCAGGTTCGAATCTCCGTCACACCAAACATGCTCGTCCTTTCAACCGTGGGTGCGTTATAATGTTACGGCCAATCTCACTATTCGTCACTGAAAGAGTAGCCCAAGAGTTGGTGGTGGGTAGTGATGACTAGCTGCCTTCCCTCTAGTCTTACACTGCTAAATTAGGGACGGCTAGCACAGATAGCCCTCGATTAGCTTTGTGCGAAATTTAAAACAAACAAACAGACGCGTAACATACATAACTTGCGTAACATAATATAACGGAGATTTGTCCGAGATAAATTATAATACGTAACAGTACTTCTACTTTGCCTTCCATTTGATCATCACCGACATTCGATACATTTGGAGATATTCACACCATCAGATTCGAATGTCTCGTTATCAAAAATTTAATGTACCTCACTAACCACGGGTGTAATAATTGCATTTTTTAAAATGTGAGAAACAAGTTATATAATGCTTACATGACATATGATGTCTGTATGATAAATAGTTTTTGTAACACTGCTTAATATACATGTTGAAAGATGATTTTTTTGGGGAGTTAGAAGCTGTTGCAGGAACAGGTGTTTTAAATTAATTAAAACAATAAAAGTAGTTGTTATACAAGCTGTAGTTTAGTTAGAATTCTATTACATTTATATCGATTCTTTATATTCTTTATATCGATTTAGTCGAAGATAATGAATAGTATTGCACATAAGAAATCAAAAAGCACTTACAAAAAAAAACAATACAGTATTTGTTCTTCAATTGAAAAAATGACGAAGCTATCGGAAGAAGTGCTAAGAAAGTCTAATCCGGTTTATAACTGAGAAGCTGTAATAATTCCCAACCTTGAAATTTCGCTATAATGTCGTGCAAGTTAGAAAAATTAAAACTTTAACTGAATAGCCTGACTATAATAAATTAATAAAACGTTTTGTTTTGTTTTTGAATTTCGCGCAAAGCTACTCGAGGGTTATCTGCGCTAGCCGTCCCTAATTTAGCAGTGTAAGACAGTTAGTCATTACCACCCAACGCCAACTCCTGGGCTACTCTTTTACCAGCAAATAGTGGGATTGACCGTAATATTATAACGCTCCTACGGCCGAAAAGGCGAGCATATTTGGTGCTATGGGGATGCGAACCCGCGACCCTCAGATTACGAGTCGAACGCCTTAACACACCTGGCCATGCCGAGCATATTAAAAAACGCACCTGTGACTGACAGAGACCGAACTAGGGAAATGTACATAGATACAAATATGTATATACCAACATGGAAGCACATACGAAAGAAAATCGGATTGTTATTCAATATTAGTAATTTACAATTATATTAATGTACACATGTATATATACATACAATTATTATGATGTTTAGAACATATTGCTTTAAATCAAAGTGCAATATATAATTCATAATTTAATATTTAACATATATATCAAGACACATTGATTTTATATTTCACACAAAAAAAGTAAACTCCTTACAAATCGTAATGACAATGTAAATCAGAATCTTTTCTTATAGTTTCAGCTTCGTTGCAGGAATAGATGATAGAACTTATTCCAAGAATTCCTATCGTGCGCGATCGACACGTTTTATAATTCTATGTGCACATCTCAGTTTGAGAAATAAAGTTGGGAAAACCAAGATTCTCGGAGTCGAGATTAAACATTATAAACCATAATAGACGATCCACGCAATCGATTGACAAATCGGCAGCTATATTCATTTAAAGCCTGAAAGAAAGTGAAAAACAGAACAAGAGAAACATTATTAGTTTAAAACAGAACAAGAAAAACATTATTAGTTCAAAAACAGAACAAGAGAAACATTATTAGTTCAAAAACAGGACAAGAGAAACATTATTAGTTTAAAAACAGGACAAGAGAAACATTATTAGTTCAAAAACAGGACAAGAGAAACATTATTAGTTTAAAAACAGGACAAGAGAAACATTATTAGTTTAAAACAGAACAAGAGAAACATTATTAGTTCAAAAACAGGACAAGAGAAACATTATTAGTTTAAAACAGGACAAGAGAAACATTATTAGTTTAAAAACAGGACAAAAGAAACATTATTAGTAAAAAATACAGTATGATTAACATTCATGAACTTATTTAGAATTAACTTAGTTCTTAAATCTATATACGAATGTTGGCAACCAGTATTTGATGGTGATTTCTTTGATAATTTGCAACTCCTGGATGTTAATTTTTAGAGCAATTTATGTATTACTTGCATCTTTATAAACATATTGTTTAACCAACTCTTTTAAGACCAGGAATTTTATATTTCGGAAAACCAAGTATTATTATGAATTTACGAAAATACCAAGGTTTTATACTTGATTTATTTTATATTTTATTGCAGAAAGGCTAAAAACATGTATTACTTGATTCAGTATTACAAAATTTCTTATGAAAGTACTCCACAAAGTCCATGGGAGGTTTATTTTTGAAAGACATCCTTTTTGTTATGTTGTGATAATAATGATAACTCAAAGTAGAAGACTGAGAGTTAATCCCCAGGTTAAAATGCACATGAACAAATATTAATAAAACAAATTATCTATTAAAAATTATGACTTTTCGTGTGCAACAGCCTTGTAATGTTCAGTAAAAATCTACCAAATTTTGTGAATATACACTTAATATATTAGAAGTTGCTAGTATGTAAACTAATGGGTACAAATAGTTATGGGTTTGGTCCAATGGGCCTAGGCAGTTTCAGTAAAGTTCATAAACTACTTTAAAAAATTATTAACTGAAACATTTACCATGGAATGATAAAATCTTATATTAATATATATTAAAAGTTACAAGTTTAGATTATAATGCTCCAAGTCAACTACCAGCTGACACAGAGCCTTGATTACAGGACCATAGTCCATGTATTGGATAGGCAGAGCAGTGATAGTGCCAGAGCAGATAGACTTAGCTACGGTGTCAGCAATCTCATTCCCACAAATACTAATGTAGCCTGGTTTCCAGAAAAACTGGATAGAAGTACATGTTATAGGAAATGGGACATTCGGTTTTGAATATTGGGGAGAACATGGTGAGAACCAACATGAAGTGATTCCATGACCAGTAGAGCACTGGCAGTTTGAGTAATGCTTAGTTTTACATAACCCAGGGCAAGAGACATACAGTTCAGCAGTGAACATAGAAGCTGTAGAGGGATTCTTCGAGCAACTACAGAACCACAACAAACCATGGCAGAGCCCACACAGTCATCTGAGTTCAAACTGTAGGTATAAATGGAAATGGAAGAATGGTTCAAAAGATGTTCAGCAAATAGCAGACAGTATTTCCAATCAAGCATGTCTACCTTAAAGAAGTTATGGTGGGATTGGCTGACCAGTGGATACAGCAATGTTATCCAAGAATAAATATGAAAAATTATTTTGATTTTATAACAGTCTATAGCTGCCATTCAATATACCTCATGCTTGACGACTGATGTGAGAAATGAAAGTCATCGACATAGAGCCCATTTGTAACAGTGAGAGAGAGTTGTTCAGTGATGGCATTAATTTTTATACTGAAAAGTGTGAAACATAGAACACAGCTTTGAGGGACTCCAAGAAAAGAATGGGAAAGTGTCAAACCTTTGAAATTGCCTGTCCAATAAAAAAAAAGTGTTCAATAAAATGGCAAATGGCCACGTAACACATATATATGGAGGTATCGCAAAATGCTATACCTCCATGTTGTATCATAAGCCTTCTCAGTGTCAAAGAATATTGATACAAGATGTTGTATCAGGTGGTCCATGGTTGAGTGTTGTCATCAGAACCCACACTGGGTGGGCAGGAGGAGGTTCTTTGATTCAAAGAACCAAACAAGACAAGCACTAACCATCCTCTCTGAGGTCTTACAGAGACAGCTCGTCAAAGCAATTGGATGGTAGTTTGAAGGAATCTTGGGGTCCTTCCCAGGCTTAGAGAAAGGTAGGACAATAGCCTGGTACCAGACAATAGGAAAAACATTCTCCTGCCAGGTCCAGTTAAAAACAATTGGAAAAATAGCAAGAGAAGAAAGAGGTAGATGGCACAGCATATCATAGTGTACATCATCTGGTCCAACCGATGTACTGCCAGACCAATGAAGGGCCAGTTTCAGTTCCACCAGTGTAAAGGGACGATTATAGTTATAGAGACAATCACCTCAAAAGGAAAGAGGTGATTCCTCTGCACAAGTCTTGATGGCTAAGAAGGAGGAAGAAGAAGGAGAAGTGCTAGATACCTGGCAAAGCTTTTACCTAGAGTATCAGCGATGCTCAGGGTATCAGTTACTTCTTGGTCATCAGACGGCAAGATAAAGAAGGGGACAGAATTATATTGCCCACATACTCTTCTAATATTGTCCCATATGACTTTGGAACAGATGGTAGAAGATATGCTGGTTCTGAACTTAATCCAAGAATCCTTTTGGCTTTGACATCTTACCCACCTAGCATGTGCACGGGCCCGCTGAAAAGCAATGCAGTTCAAGAGTGTGGGATATCTTCAGAAAGTATCCCAGGCCCATTTTTGAGCCTTCAGTTCCATGTGGCAGGCAGGATTCCACCATGGACGAGGATATAGTGGAAAATGTGTCAAGGTTTGAGGAATACATTGAGCAGCTGCTTGCATAATACAGTCAGTTGCTGCTGCCGATCATCTATTGACGGTTTACAGATGCTGACAATATTAAGTTCTGCAAGAGCAGTGAAAGAGGGCTAGTTTGCCTGATCCAGCTTCCATTGGGGCACACTGGTCATGTGGCTTCGACCACAGTCAGTCTCTCTCAAGATTATAGGAAAATCATCACTGCCTCGTGGATTATTGTCAACTCTCCATGAAAAATGGGAGAATAATGAAGGGGAGCAAATTGAGAGAAACAATCACATTAAACATTTTTAATGGTTAAAAAAAAGGCAAATGACAATCTCATTGTATGTGAACTAATTTTAAAATATGATAATAATTTAATATAATATATTATAACACTTGGAATACACAAAAACTTTTCAAAGTTAGAATTCATTTCATCTTCATTTAGAAACTGTGGAAGCAAAAGAGCACATTTATATTAAATCAGAAATTTAGTCTAAACATATTACAAGCTCAATCTGTTTTATAAATAAAATACTATTAGCATGCCAAAATAGTTCCTCAGAGCACTAAACTTTCAAATTAGTACACAGTAACTCCTTTGATTCTCAACGGAAACAAGAACCATAACTTAAAGTTTTGAAGTACAGAAATAGATCTACAGTTTAAATTTTACAAACAGCAAAATAATGTTTTTGTTATTTCAGTGATCCATAGAAACAATAAAATACAGCATTACATTTTTCTATTGAGGTATACACACCCTGTACCAGTGTGGAAATTACAAGGACATGTGAGTAACCCAACTGTTGCACCATAATAAAATGTTTTTGCAACACTGTTGGGTAAATCCACTTGTCGTACCAAACAGCTCTAAATGTCAAGTCAGATAAGAGTTTTAAAAAAAATCCCACTTGCTAGATTATAAAAAGGTTGGATGACAGAAAGCATGGACTTGTAAACAATCTGTACACTAGTTAAAGTCACTTCACTTTCTCTTACAATCCTGTTCTTATTGTGTAAGAAAGGATAGTATTTATTCAAAAGTATTCACAGAACTACTAGGATTACTTCATAAATAGAAGAACTGAATCATGGGAATGGGTTAATCATACAGTCTAAGCTCAGTTGAAGTGCACCTTATAAGTTATATTCAAAATTTATTAACTTTCTGTTAATAAACTAGATATTAAAGCATATTTACAATTAAAAGTTTTATATTATCTGATGTTCATGATTTAATTTGTCAGTTATGTAGCTTTGTGCTCAGCAGCAAACAAAGTAACATTTTATTACTTGGATAAATAGAATTACCAAAAATAGAGAAAGTTGTTATCTCTATTTGCAATTAGTTTATTATTATATTGACAATTGATTTAGTTATAGTTTTGATTAGACTGTATAAACCTAATCAATGTAAACACTGCTTGAAGATAACCAATTACATTTTCCAGTTCTAAACAGTTCTCTCAGTTGTTTAACATGCAAGTGGCACTACAATACATACTACAATAATGTGAAGAGATAATCTTGAAGTCATTTCCACGTAGACCACAAATTATTTGTAGACATTAGAAGATTATATTTAATAAACAAACAATACTGTCATCATAAACTGAGACAAATACCCTAATAATACAATTCTATTTATATGTATGATGTAACATAGGTTTTTCCATACCTACTGAAAGAAATCCTCTTATTTCTTAAACATAAAATTCAACTTCCAGAAAAAACTCACTTCCTTCCCCCAAATCAAGTACACAACAGAATGTTTCAAAAATTTACAAACAATCACATTTAAATACTTTTTTCTCCATAACATTCCTTAATTGTTTCTAGCTTCATGATAAGGACAGAAATAGTTATTCACATTTGCACAAGATATTGAAAATTTGTTTACTGACTACAAAACTTAGTACCAACAGAGACCAATTCTGATTAATTTTAGTTGACAAGTTGACTTGCTCCCAAAATTCTGCTGTCATCCCATGTCTGAAAGCAATGATGAAAAGACAGTAAAAGATAATACTTATGATGGATATCCTGAGATAGTATGTTTCACCATGAGAAACCCATTCTTAAATTTTTAAAATCATAGAGTGTATTTTAATAAGCTAATTAATTTTCTTTGCTCTTACAGGAAAAATAGCAAAGTTGTCACAAATTAGCCTTAATATTTGCAGAACAAGTGTCTAATCCTCCATAAAACTCCTCTCCTGTTGATCTTATCAGTGAAAAAAATTTTTAAAATTCATGTTCACTCATTAAACCTTTTAAAGACTTTCTCAAAAGCATCATCTTATCAACACTCTAGTAGGTCTCAAGTCTTTCCAAACATTTGAATTTGTTTGATTTTCATTTTATAAAATTTCACACTAACAACTTTAGTTATACAACATCAATGTACAACCTGTTTCTGTCAGTATATTTACCACAATCATTGATATGTATCAGTGAAACTAAATACATTTAATGAAATTAAATAGTGCATTAAAAACATCAAACCTAAACCTCTGATTAATTATACTTGTTTGTTATAACTCAAAACCATGTGGGACGATATGGACTCGAGCACCCACACCTCTCTCTCTAATTTCTAATTCTATATCAATTGCTACTCTTTATTTCTTATGTGAGACTGGCAAATAAAGATAAAGACTGATAGATGGTGTATCCCCACTGCAATGTGGGTCCTATTTCTTCAGTCACCTCCAAAACCTAGGGTAAATATTATGATCCCACACTGTAGCTTGTACCCTGGGATATTTTCAGTCAATGCAGCATTTTTTTTATTCAATTTGTTTTCAAGTTATAACAAAGTAACACGTGCATCATTTTATGATTACTGATATTCCATTTCTGCCTTTACTAATGCATCATTAATGAAAGAAAAAGGTATAACTTGTAAATGTCTAGGTTTCCCCATTTAAACCCATACAGTTCACCTGAAGTATATAAACAAGCTTTTGAAACACATAAATATCATAGGTCCCAAAATAAGACACTGATAAACTTAAAGTATAATGGTTATTCTAATCAAATGATGTATACTTTATACCATACTCTACTTCCTACATAATTAAATTTTTATTCACTTCTGAAACTCTTCCAACTAATACTACAAAACTAATACAATAGTTAAGTTTCATGCAGAATGATACAAAAATATTAAAATAATTAACATCAACAGAGAATGCCTTTAAAAACTGTATAAACCTCACAAACAATATTATAAGTTAGTAAGAAAATAAACACTTTATTAACATTGTAAAAACTTCTAAGTATCAAACATTATTGTACTGTCAGTACAAATATTTAATACTAAATATTAAGCTATTTGTTAGACCTCACGCATGAAACAAGAGCATCATAATTCATGGTTTAATTACAAATACTAAACTAACAAAATTCAAATAATAAAACGATAGAAAAATGGCCCTGTAAATATTATAAACAATATATGTTATTCATTTACTCAAATTATTGTTAATATAGTATTCTGGAATTCTTAACTTACGTTCGACTCGTAATATGAGGGTCGCGGGTTCGAATCCCGTCGCACCAAACATGTTCTCCCTTTCAGCCGTGGGGGTGTTATAAGGTGATAATCAATAACACTATTCGTTGGTAAAACGTAAGCCCATGATTTGGCGGTCGATGGTGATCACTAGTTGCCTTGCACTGCTAAAGTAGGGGCGACGAGCGCATAGCCCTCGAGTAGCTCAGCGAGAAATTCAAAACAAAGAAACTCTTAAATATTACTACATTTTTATCACATTGTTACAACTTCCTTCGCTCATTATTACTAATAACTTACAATATGTACATTTACAACATAAAATTATAATTAAATCTAAGCCTGGTTACAAGAGGCCTACATGTACATAACAAGTTGGTGTGTCACTTCAGTATTCAGATAGCGACATTTGGCTCAAAATCGAATAAGACATCCAATTTCATTCAGTTTGAATTGGATTCTGAGTCATAATCTATCTTTTCTTCATTGTTTAAGTATCGAATATGTCCGCATAATGAAGATATTCTAGTAATAGCAGATTAATAACATATTACTGTGGTGATTCATAAAAAAAATTAAATAACAAGGTTCAAATGATTAACACTAACTACAAATTTCAATGACTACACTTACAAATTATATCCCAACTTAAGCATGCCGCCTCATCTTCACAACTTTCACCTTTGAATCCGTTTGACCAATGACAGTCAAGTAGCTTTTGTGACGACTCCACATAGACTACATTTTAAAGAAGCATCAAAAACAAATTAATAATGTGTTTCTTTTGAATAAACCTATTTGTAAAAACTATGTGATTTGAAAACAATTAATAATTATAGATTTTTTTCATTTCCAAACTGTGATACATGCACGTACACACACAAAATTTAAAGTTTCAGAAGGTTTTACGTTAAGCTATTGTTGTTTTGAATTGAGCACAACGCTATCCGTGCTCTAGCTCACCAGAAACCCGGTTTTCATTCTGGTTGGTCTGCAGACATTCCGCTGAGTTACTGGGGGACGAAAGTTACATTCCCCAGGTGAGGTTCGAACTCACAATCCCGGCATATCCCACAAGTACTATCTTATAAGTACCAATGCGCTAACTAATTGCGCCACTGGGAATTTATACACGCCCTTCTAATCAAATAAATTTCTACGCATAGCCGTGATGGGGATTCGAACCTGTAACCTTTACATTACTAGTCAAGCGCCTTAACTACCTGTCCACATCGAGCCGAGAAACTTTATTTACCACTTAAATGTTCTCAATAAAACATACATGTAATTGTTTCGTGTATCCTGGAGCGTTCCTTAGGTTGTTACGGTGGGGACACACGACTCCTATAGTTAGTTATTGTTTATAAAAGAACTTATTACATAATTATGTGTTGTTTGTCAAGTCCAGATTTATATACACATCTTGAAAATCGAACCTTGTTTACATTCATTTATAATAGTGTTGGTTTTCAGTGATTTACAGCTACATTATGGCAGGTTACATGATCTGATTCTGTGTAGAATGGGGCATTTCCGAGTGGTGATAATGTTTCTTTCTGTAATATGTTCTCACTATGCACAGAAAGTTGGCATTTTTACATACGTAGATGTATATGCAATATAAAAAAATGACAAATTTTATTGTACAAGAACTCTAAAGTTAGAAAGCGTGTGTGAATACAGCTAAGAAGAAATTGAACATGGGCTTCGTTTTCTACATGGTAACAACCTGACGATGACCGAAGAAGGTCGAAACGTTGTTCGCTTTTCTATGTAAAATATTTTCTCAACCCAAACGAGCCGTTTCTGCATATAAATTTCTCAACAAGTGGGTTTCTCGACATCACTGATTATGTTGATAATTGCTTACCAGACAAGAATACTTTTTATGAGAAATGAATTTTGCACTGACTTTCTTCACTTGAAGCCTTTTGAATTTATATTACAAGGTCCATCTAAAAATACGAGTTTATTATATTCAAAGTGACTGCACAGTATCTTGTGTGCTGATGAAGTTGTGTAGGCTCATACATGGCCTGGCATGGCCTAGCGCGTTAAGGCGTGCGCATCGTAATCTGAGGGTCGCGGGTTCGCGCTCGAGTCGCGCCAAACATGCTCGCCCTCCCAGCCGTGAGGGCGTTATAATATTCGGTCAATCCCACTATTCGTTGGTAAAAGAGTAGCCCAAGAGTTGGCGGTGGGTGGTGATGACTAGCTGCCTTCCCTCTAGTCTTACACTGCTAAATTAGGGACGGCTAGCACAGATAGCCCTCGAGTAGCTTTGTGCGAAATTCAAAAACAAACATAGGCTCATACATCAGAAAATAATTTTAGTTTTTAGTTTCTCTTTTTAATGCTCAGCTAAGAAAATTTGTAATTCAATAACATAACTTTAGCTTTACGATATAATGTTTATTTTGCATGTAAAGTATATCTATTATAAAGAACAACACAAGCTACAAAATATATAAAACCGAAACTCATACTTCAGATAATACAGATCACAATGTTATGAAACCATGTATACATGAAATATTACTGTACATTTCTCTGTAGATCATTAATAATAATGAGGATCAGCAATCTGACTTGATGTTTATTAGTGGCAGTTATTTTTATTGTTACTAGTTTGATATTTCCGTGGGTGTTATGATAGGCTTGTTCCCATTCCAAAATATTAGTTCACTTGTTATAGGATACTATATTTGGCTTGTATGCATTCCTAAATATTAGCTTGACCAATTGTTGGAAGAGTTAATTACATGCATGCCACGTGGGATCTTATCAATGCAATAGAGATAGTACTGTACATAGGCTCCACCTGTAAACTGGATTATCCGACTGATCGCAATATAACATATTCATGCTTTAATGTCATCTATTGGTGTGAATTAGTAATAGTTGTCTCTGTAAGAAAACTTTAAGGAAAATATGAATTTTAGTTTGCTTTATGATTTTAAAGATTCAGTTAAGCTATACCTGTGGATAATTTCTTTAAAGTTTTTCTTGATTTAATTTTTTATATTGTTATTGTTAGTGTATTTCTATTCGTTATGCTCGTACAAGTTGTTTTCAGAAGACACCAATGAAAGTGACTTAGGCGTATTGTCAATCATCGCCATTCGACTTATAATTCATAATATAAAATTCAAATAGATTGTATTTTAGAAAGTTGCAGACACCTACAAAACTAGATTATCAACACTCTCTCTGTCCACTTCAGAAGATTTAAAATTATTACCACTAACTTATCATTACACCAAGAACTAGAAAAATATATTTTTAAATTCTTAACACAAAAGCTACAAAAATAGAATAATTAATCACATTAATTAGTTGAATGTTACTGTTAAAAACTGTTTCATTCTTTCACATATTATACTTTAAAGCATTCTTCAAAATTAGAACTATAAGTTTGTTGTTCTGGTCAACTGGAATGAGGTCAAAGCAGCTGTTCGATTATAAATACTTGACACTGATACTCTGACAAATAAATCAGGGTAGTTCTATGACACTTTTATTAATTTAGAAGGTGGAATAGTGAATAGAGAAAAAATATATATTTTTAAATTTTATATACGTTATATGTAAAGTGACATGATATTTCGGTGAGAATACGAGTTATCATTTCCATATTAAATGATAGACATTTAGAAAGGTAGTTACTGTTTGACAGACTTGTAATAATCATCTCTGTCAGAAATATGACCTCCAATGTTGTTCAATAGTTTGTGTATTTCAATCCATTTCAATCAGAAATGTCACTTTCCCTCGTTGGGACAGCGGTAAATTTTCGGATTTAGAAAACTAAAATCAGGGTTTCAGTTCTCCTCGGTGGACACAGCAGATATCCCGAGGTGATTTTGCTATAAGAACATACACAGAGAAATGTTATTTACATTTAATAAGCTTAAAATACTGTTATACACTATTTTTCTCTTTCAAACCCCCAGAGCCTGAATAAAAATGTAGTGTTACAAAATACAATAGATCTAATACTAACGTCTTATAACAAGTGTAATTAATTATAATTGTGCTTTGCCAGCTTGAAAACGAAATTCACATAATAGTAATTGGTAATGTAAAGAGTTTTGTTCTCAGTAAGTTAAAACAAGATAAAGTAAACACTTAATAAAGTTTTAAGTATCAACAGGCTGCTTGGTTTATCACATGTTCTTCAACTTGTATGAAAACTAACTTGCACTTAAATAATATATATATATATATATACACATATATTAAGTTATAATATTGCTACTTCATAATCAAATTTTTGTTAACTGTACATTATTAAAATTGTCCATTTTTACTAACCCTTTTTTTCTTAAAAACAATTTTTATTTACAAAGTTTATATTCATTGTTAAAAAATAAGTTAACTTTGTTCATTAATACAATAATTTATTTTTTTTGTCACTTTCGGTTTGTGTTTACAACGCATCTTTTAAGAAAGCTGAAATTTTATAGAAGTGAGTCGGACTTAGCCGCTTCTGTTCGCGTCGAGAAAGAGACAATAAAGTTGAATCATGGAAGTTAACACGATATGTATGTTTCACATGCTTACGTAAAGTTGTCAATCAGGCATGTATGTTGTACAGATGTACTAGTAATGCTTGGTCGCACGGTTGAGTGCCCCAAGTGAAAATTACGGTTTGCCTGTCAGGGTGTAAATTCGGCTTTTCTCCTGGCTATAGGTTAGCTAAAATTGAGGGAAGACCTTCTTGTGGTTTATGACGCTTCCATATACGGCACTGCAGATAGCAGTTTGCCCTTGTTTTGACAGTAAAATAATCATGTTTTATTTCATCAATGGTTGAATAACTTTCCTTGTCTGTTTCTGTATTAAATTAATTCAAACACTAAATATTACAAATGCGTCGATAACAGAGTAACAAACATGCCAGTACTTACCATGAAGAACTCGAGAGGAGTGTATCGATACGACTTATGTATCTGTATGAAATGTGACAAACTTTCAGTGTATATAATATATATTCGTGTTGACATTTAGTGATTCAATAAAGAGGAACATTGGGTAGTACATGTTGTCTTCATTTGTTTGATAACAATGTTACCTGCAAAGTAAAACTTACTTTAATGATATCGAGAAAACCCACTTGTAGAGAAATATATATGTATAAACGGCTTGTTTGGGTTGAGAAAATATTTTACGTCGAGGAGCGAACAACGTTTCGACCTTCTTCGGTCATCGTCAGGTTCACAAAGAAAGAAAGAGGTAACTGACCGGAAGCTGACCACGTTGTTCGCTCCTCTACGTAAAATATTTTCTCAACCCAAACGAGCCGTTTTTACACATATAAAACTTACTTTGTATGTAATGCTATTAAGTAACATAACAAATTAACAATGACAGAATGAACAGACAAATATTACGACTGGGGTTTTGAAGCGTGTGTCGCGGACACCTATGAACATCGATCAAGCAAGTTCCTTTTGGCTGTGATCTGTCTAGCAGTGTCTAGTTAGCACGAGCAATACATTCCAGATACTTAGTCACATAGTAAAAATTTCAATCTGCCCGCGAGACCAGTTCAGGGTGTAAATTCGGCCTTTCTGCTAGCTATAGCTTAACTAAAATTCGGGAAAGACCTTCTTGTGGTTTTGTTGTTTCTGTGCACGACACTGCAGATAGCAGTTTGCCCTTGTTTCGACAGTAAAATAACCACGTTTTATTTTATCAACGGGTAAATAACTTTCCGTATCTGTTTATGTCAGTGGTGCACAAAATCAGGCCCGCGATGTCCAACAGGAAACTCAAACATAGAGAGTTCGCGCACTTAGAGTTCGCGAAGATTAAGCGCTATAGAAGAATATGCATTAGATTAGGCACTTGATGGGTCCATATTTTGTCGAGCAATAAAGAAAATTTAATAAGAAAATCTCGGTAATGCATAGGCATTTAATATTTGGCTTAATGACGTAATATTTCCTTAATTACAAAATCTCACGCGTTCCAATTGTTCTTCGAGATTTACTTACGAGCCCTATTTTGATATTATTTCGTCACAAAATGGTAGCTAATCGTAAAAGAAAAGTTGATAACGAAAACCGGCAGTTTCATAATGATTGTACTGCACAGTACTGTTTTCTTTAAGAACAGAAGAACGTGATTTGTCTGCTGTGTCATTCAACAGTAGCAGTGGCGAAGGTATTCAATATAAAGTGTCATTATGAGTCGAAGCATAAAGATTTCCACAACGTAGTCACTGATGAACGAACAGCTCGAATAGAATCTCTGCAGCAGTCGCAGAACGTTTTCTCAAAGCAGTCAGCAGATTTAGGTGCAGCATGTGAGGTCAGTTACGATATTTCGTTGATGATAGCAAAATCTGGCCAACCGTTCATTGATGATTATTTTGTCAAGCAATGCATGATTACTGTATCGGAAAAGTTGTGTCCGGAAGCAGTCCGCAAGCTACAGATGGTGGCTTTGAATCGTACGACAGTTCAGTGAAGAATTTCACACCTCTCAGCAGATGTGACAAGACCGCTTTCAAATAAAGCAGCCAACTTTGTCTACTTCTCTTTAGCAGCAGACGAGTCGACTGACATCAGTTCAACAGCACAGCTACTAGTTTTTTTTCATGGTGTGTCGTCATCGTTTGATATCACAGAGGAACAAATCAGCATGGTTCCATGAAGGGTCAGACAACTGGGTCTGCTCTGTTCGAGGAGACAGTAGTATAGTAGTGTTTCATTGGATTTCACGAAACTGGTAAGTGTGACAACTGATGGAGCACCAGCCATGACCGGAGAAAGTAGCGGGCTGGTAGCACTGTTGATGAAGCATTGAGGAAAGCAGAACAAATAGTTGGTGAAGTTGCACTGCATTATTCACCAACAGAACCTGTGCATTAAAGAACTTCGTTTTCAGGCACTGATGGCGTTTGTGACGAAAACCATTAAATTCATCAAATCACGAGGGCTCAATCACAGTCAGTTTCAAAGTCTTCTTGAAAAAAATTGATTAAGACTATGGTGACCTTGTGTATCACTGTGAAGTACGCTGGCTGAGTCGAGGGAAGATGCTCAGAAGATTATTGGAGTTGATTAATCCAACATGGTAAGCTGATTTGACCTTTCTGGTCGACATGACACAACACTTGAATGATCTGAATTTGAAGTTGCAAGGCAAAAATCAGCTTGTCTGTCAGCTTGCAAATTACGCCTCAGCTTTCAGGACAAAGTTGCAGTTTTTCTGGCAGCAAACAACATCAGGCAACTTCGTGCACTTTCCCACTTTTCAGTCAAAACTACAGAAGAATCAGAACATTGACACACAAGTTTATATTGGGAAGCTAGATACTTTGATCCAATCCTTCAACTCACGGTTTCACTCACGACTTTGACCAATGCAGATTGTTGATGAAACTTTTTGCTGATCCGTTCATTGTGTCAGTGGATGACTTTTCAGCAGAATATCAGCTTGAACTTACTGATCTCGAAGCATCTGATGAACTGCGTGCTATTTACCAAGAAAACAGTTTGCTTGACTTCTACAAAACGTTGCTTGATAATTTGCTAATCTAAAAGAGAACGCACTTGTCCACACCACCTGTGAACAGGCTTTCTCGTATATGAAACTGAATAAAACAACACTCGCAATCAGCTGACTGATAATCATCTGGAAGCAATCTTGCGTCTTTCAACGTCAAGCATCAAGCTGGACATTTCTAAGTTCGTAGATGACATGCAGCACCATCCATCGCATTGACTTTGTGACAGTTGACGTATTGTAACATTTCTCAGAATAATGTGCAAACACTTTAATGTAATCGTCATTTCTGTGTTCTTAAATGTGATGTCCATCTTGTGTGAAACAACTGTGGGACGATTTTAATCTTCACTTTTTGTGGCCCCCAACGGTTACGAGAAGTCTTTTTGTGGCCCCTGACTCTAAACGTTTGTGCACCACTGGTTTATACCATCGTCCCTGAGACATATGTCCAGCAACGGCCACTTGCGAACTCTCTCTTTCTTCACCTGAAGATGATCTTGCAAGGTCGAAATGTTTTTCTCTCCTTCTCAGTAAAAGTGTTAGTACCCATACCAGCCATTCTGATATTTTTATCGGAAGTAGGTTTCTCATCATCAAGATTTTTTATTTTTTTGCTTTAAATACTGAATCTGTAAAATATTGAAAACTTTATCTCTGTTCCCTTCTGTTGTATGAATCTATTTCTTCATCTTCAATATAGTTATACCATTAATCATCAACCTTGAAATTTGCTTTTTTCAGAATGCATTCTTCGAAACGTGAATCCAAAGTTTCTACACTTAAAAGAACCAAACCGAAATGTTCAAAAGTCGTTAGATTATCAGATTTGTCTGAAGATACTGTTGCTTTGATTTACATTGGGCTGAAGCTACACGAGGGCTATCAACGCTAGTCGTATGTAATTCAGCAGTGAAAGAATAGAGGTACCTAGTCATCACCATCCACGAACCACTCTTTCACAAACGAATAGTGAGATTGACCCTAACAATGTTCTCCCTCCCCACACACATCATAAAGGGTGAGCATGTTTTGGTGGAGTTTGTTTTAAATTTGGCTTTAAGTTACACAAGGGCTATCTATGCTAGCCGTCCGTAATTCAGCAGTGAAAGAATAGAGGGCCTGGCATGGCCAAGCGTGTTAAAGCGTGCGTCTCGTAATCTGAGGATTGCGGGTTCGAATCCCTGTCGTACCAAACATGCTCGCCCTTTCATCCATGGGTGCGTTATAATGTTACGGTCAATCATACTATTTGTTGGTAAAAGAGTAGCCCAAGAGTTGGCGGTGAGTGGTGATGACTAGCTGCCTTCCCTCTAGTCTTACACTACTAAATTAGGGATGGCGAGCACAGATAGCCCTCGAGTAGCTTTGTGCGAAATTCAAAAACAAACAAACAAAAAACAAAGAATAGATGTACCTAGTTATCACCATCCACTAACCACTCTTTCATAAACGAATAGTGAGACTGACCCTAACAATATTCTCCCTCCCCTAACACACATCATAAAGGGTGAGCATGTTTGGTGGAGTAAAAGTTGGATCAAGAATTTCGAACAAAACGTCAACAGAACATAAAATTTACTGAAAAAGTTTAAAGTCTACTGTACTAACCTTAGAAGGGCCTGGCATGGCCTAGCGCGTTAAGGCGTGCGCTTCGTAATCTGAGGGTCGCGGGTTCGCGCCCGAGTCGCGCCAAACATGCTCGCCCTCCCAGCTGTGGGGGCGTTATAATGTGACGGTCAATCCCACTTTTCGTTGGTAAAAGAGTAGCCCAAGAATTGGCGGTGGGTGGTGATGACTAG
This sequence comes from Tachypleus tridentatus, assembly GCF_004210375.1. Classification (NCBI taxonomy): domain Eukaryota; kingdom Metazoa; phylum Arthropoda; class Merostomata; order Xiphosura; family Limulidae; genus Tachypleus; species Tachypleus tridentatus. Next base: position 15,358,921 of record NW_027467782.1, on the reverse strand, counting down.
CTGCCTTCCCTCTAGTCTTACACTGCTAAATTAGGGACGGCTAGCACAGATAGCCCTCGAGTAGCTTTGTGCGAAATTCCAAAACACAAAAACACACACTAACCTTAGAATCATTGATACCAGTGTTGATTACAGCATTCATTCCTAGTTTCATCCTGGCGACCAGATTGTTAACCTATGTAATTATAACACAAATAATCAGTGTAAATCAGTGGTAGCTAAAGGTCTTCAGTTCTCTCTTCCACCACGTAAACTCTATGTACCTAACATAGTTTACACTTTTAAATCACAATACAGACACCTAAAGGACCTTCTTGTGAAAGACAAAGTAACTCTTTGTCGAATCAGTAATTTTTTCATGACGAAAATAATGAAATCTGCCTTTTCTACTACTTATGATTTTAGCTCTAATGTTCGTCCTTACCATTTAAGTCCTGAATAAATCTTTTAAAAGAACTATCATTAAATAAAAATATTTATGTTACATCGTCCGACAATAACAATGTTATTCTCAACTAAAATAATTACTTGATCAAAATGGTCGTTATTCTTGACAACTCTACCACTTTTAAATTCCTTATCAAAGCCTATTCATTATCATCCAACGTGAGGAAACATTCCAAAGATACCTGAGGGAACTTAGAAAGAAAAATATCGTGGACATTTGACTGATGATAATTACGATACGTACGACAAAGCTTTGTTAATGAAAGAACAGAGTTTTAAAGTTCTGACCTCATAACAAGAACCAGACTTTCACTAGGACTAAATCTGCTTATATATTTATTGATGTAATTTGTAAATATAATTTTAAGGAAAGAAGTTACACAACTCTTAATTTATAAATAAACGATAACACACTTAATAGACCAAAAATAATGTTTGCTTCACACAATGAGAACAGTTTTCCATTGCATTAATTACTGTATAAAATAATATTTTTGTCTTAGAAAATTACACATTTTTCTAAAGTTTTCAGTACGACGCTATCTGAAACAGCCCAGTATATACTAACTCTAATTGCTGAGCCTCACAGGTTGCAGAGTAAAATGAATGTTACTAATTGTCTGACTTTTGTTTCTTATTTCAAGAATTTAATTGAGATTTTTAGAATCATCTTATGTGAATATACAATTAAAATATTCATACAAAACTTTATACCTACAAATTGTACTGGTCGAAATTCTTTCTTCTCAAAGTTCGGCTTTTATTTTAATGTCTGGTCTCCATAGTTATTATATGCAAATATTCAGTAATATTGTGGTTCCACTTTATTGTTGCCTTTCTTCACAGTTTGTATTCGTTTCAAGTGTAACGATACTCTTGAATCAGTTGTTGTAACAAATTGACGTAAGCCAAAAAGAAGGAAATGATATATAAAAATAAAACTGATAAGTGAGGGGTAGCAATGGGAAAGGCCTGGCATGGCCAAGCGCGTAAGGCGTGCGACTCGTAATCGGAGGGTCACGGGTTCGCGCCCGCGTCGCGCTAAAACATGCTCGCCCTCCCAGCCGTGGGGGTGTATAATGTGACGGTTAATCCCACTATTCGTTGGTAAAAGAGTAGCCCAAGAGTTGGCGGTGGGTGGTGATGACTAGCTGCCTTCCCTCTAGTCTTACACTGCTGTTGTTTTTGTTAGGAGTTTCGAGCTAGTCACCGAGCAAGTCAGACGTGCCAATATGCTATTCAGAACGAAACGTTCATCCTCGCCAGTCAGGCCGTTAGTGCCGCCTGTAATCGTCGACGGCTTACCGTCGAACCTCACGCCGTACCAAGTCGCCACGTTGATCGCCCGAGCCAAGCCTGGGGCAACCATCGAACCGTCCAGGACCCGTATTTTACGCCGGGGAGGAATCCTCATCCAACCAGCCACTACTGCAGACCAAACCTATCTGTGCCAGCCATGGAACACTGAATTTAAAGTAAGTTGTTCCCCTACTAAAAGTCCAGTCAATCTTTATTCTGTATTCCTCAGGGGCGTCGACCCATCAATTCAACCAGAAGAAATTAGACAAACCATAGAACCCCAAATACAAGTCAAGGTATACGCAGTTCATCGAATTTATTCTAAGAACAGTAATCATCCCACACACTTCATGAAGATAGTGACAACGTCGAAGTACAGTGCCGACTGTATTTTACGAGATGGCTGTTATTATCATATATTTCATTTTAGAGCCGAACGCCCACATCGACGACCACTCAATAATGGTTCAAACCAAGCACCCAGATATCGAAAACAACCAACGGAAATCTTCCAACATGAAACTACCAAAATACCGCCAAGTCCAGACCGTATTAGAAGAAACATGAAGACGGATTCAGACAACCCGACTCAGAAGACGACAACACCCATTGTTATCAACACGTCAAGTTCCAGTAGTTCAAGAAAAAAAAAAGGACAGTTCATGCCAGACTTCAATCCTAGTTCCACAGAATTCAACTACCAGCCAGACTCAAACCATTACGAAGATAACCATCGACGCGACAGCACAAACTGAAAACAATCTACCTCCACGCAAAAAAACTCAAACCAAAATCTCGAGAAGAAACAAAGCATCACAGACCAGCGAAGAACAACTCACCGAAGAACAGCAAGTAGTTCCACCACCAAGACCACGTTTCTCACTTGCACCAATGGGCTTCAAGTGTGGAAACAAGTTCATGATGAAGTTACCACCCGATCTACAAGACTGCAGCTAACAGTTTCCACGTATACCACCAACATAGTTCATCAGTTTTTTTTGGGTTTTTTTTTGGTTTTTTGTTTGTTCTGTTTCTCTTTCTTCCCAGCTACTTCCGGGCACGGTCTGGGTAGATTATTCGGCGCCCAGGCCGTGAAAGTGGGTTTTCTTGGGGTACTCCCGTTTCCCCCCACAGCAAAATCTCTGGCATCGGACCTGTAGATCCCAGCCTCATTCTGTAAAGGGCCGTTTACCCAGTCACAGGGTATCTAATTAATCACAGTACATTTCAAAATCAATTCGCCAGCCGTCAGTGTACTCCGTCCTCGAGCCAAGGTCTGGCTCACTTCACTTTCGCTGCTTTCGTCCAGTTCTCCCGTCCTTCCTCTCACTCACAAATACACCACTCCATTTTTGAAATGTTAAAAATAAAGTAAAACCCCACGGATATTTTAAAACATTTCTCATGTAGGGGACGAAGAGGAACTACAAAGTTCCTGAACACCCCAGTTGGAGAGAGAACTCTTCTGATTTCTCTCTCTAAACTAAACCCCTGCCACGATAGTTTTATAGTTTTTTTTATCTGTTAAATTAGGGACGGCTAGCACAGATAGCCCTCGAGTAGCTTTGTGCGAAATTCCAAAAAAACAAACTATTTTTATCCTTGCAATTTGATATTCATATGTCTATTATTCATATCTTTATAACTATCTGGCTTCAATATCTTTATTCTTCACCTCTTTTCTAACTATTAATTCTTTAGATCTCCATTTTGCATTATCTTAACGACTGTTTGACATCGTCTTGCTATTTGAACGTCACAAATCTATGCTTCATAATTTTATAACTATCTGACATACAACTTTTTAATTATTTGATATGCAGATCTCTATTCTTCCTCGTCTTCCTAACTATTTGACACTGAAATGTTTATTCTTGTCCTTTTATGTGTTTAATACCCAGATCTCTATTCTTTGTTATGTTACTCACAACTTCCCATTCACATCTCTATTGTTCTTCGTTTTGCTATATCAAATCAATATATCTATTATTCATATCTTTATAACTATCTGAGTTCTATATTTTTATTCTTCAACTCTGTTTTAACTGTTTGACATCCATATTTCTATTATTTATCGTCTTGTTAACTATTTGACACACAAATCTCTATTTTGTCCTTCTTTCTATACAACACCCAAATCCCTATTATTCATTGTATTAAAGACCACAGTACTGTATTTTTCATCGTCTTGCTATTTGAACTTCATATGTCTATTCTTCATATTGTTATAACTATCTGATTTCCACATCATTATTCTAACTGTTTGACATCCACATCTTTATTCTTCATCGTCTCACTAACTATCTGGCAACCAAATATTTATTGTTCACCTCTTTTCTAACTATCAGATCTCCATTTTGCATTATCTTACCGACTGCTTGATATCCACGTCTCTATTTTTAATCGTCTTGCTAACTATTTGACACCCAAATCACTATTATTCATTGTATTACCGACCACTTCTCACCAAGATCTATATTCTTCATCGTCTGGCTATTTGAACCTCATATATCCATTCTTTATAATTTTTATATATCTGACATCCATATCGTTATTCTTAACCAACTTAACAATTGAGACTAAATCTTTTATTCTCAGGTTGGAAAAAAATGGTATAGTCAAGGTTTCTTGTTATAAACAAAACATTATCATGAAAGAAATGGTATAGTCAAGGTTTCTTGTTATAAACAAAACATTATCATGCTTGTATAAAAATAACTCACAAACTGAATATTTAGTTCACTGTTTTATATTGATCCCGACAAGTTGGTAAGTTTCCATGTTTTGTATCGTTTAGAAACAGGTTTGTTTAAATAACGTTATTGTTGTAAGGCCTCATTCAACCAAGTGCTAACAATGTTACTAACTCGGTACAGGATGTTTTAAAGTGAAACAAAAGGATGGCGTTAAATTTATCAGTAATCAAGTGCATTCTAAACTACGATTTTGTAACCTGCTCAACGCAATACCTTTAACTCAGTCAATAATAAAACAATAATATTGATTTTTTAATAATAATACCAGTACCTGAATGGCGTTGACCATATTTGGTCCCTGAAACATTTGAAAATGTGTCTGAATGTTTGTCGTTTTGAACACCAAAAAGTAATGATATTCTACATGATTACAAAGTTTCAACAAATCCGTTCGTTTTTGAATAAGATATAAAACAAAAGTAGTGTACAAAATCGGTCTCCATGGTAACAAATATGATTTTTTTTCGTGAACTCGCTGTTACCTTTGACATCGGCCCTCCAAATATTAATCACTTCTAAGTTGGGTCATAGTCCAGATGTATACTAACTTTCGTTCAAATCTACCCAACTGTTTTCGAGAAATATTGCTGATAAACACGCACACACATGGATGCAAACATAACCTCAGTCTACCTTTGGTTTCGGTAATAATAATGATGTTGAAACTACTTAAACAATAGCAGTATGATGTTTAAGCTCCATGTAACAAGAGCTAAATTGAGTAATTAATATAGTACCACTTATTTAAAGACGTCACGTAGCTAAGGTTTAAAACTAAACCCATCGTAGCAAGGCACAACAAATAAAAAGAATAAGATTCGTATTATTCTCAAATACTTACCTCAACCTATGAAGTAGTAAAGTTTGAGTGGGGCATCCTTACTGAAAACAGAGACTGTGATCCTGGAATGTAGCAGGAGACATTCTATGAATATCCAGTTTATATTCGTACATTTTGAGGAATAATATAATTTTATATTACCAGTCCTGTAAATAAAATAAATCGAAACTCAAAATGCTTACGAATTAGACATACTTTGAATAACGATGAAAACATTTTAGTAAGACACTGGAAATCAAAACGCATCCTTCAGAACTGTGTTGTTCTTTGTGTATCTTAACGTATTTTAAAATAACACTTTTAAGGCTTAGATGAATCTGTTCTTCCAGATAATATCGCCCAAAAAAGTGAAAATATTAATTATTGAGATTATAACAGCCGAATTAATTACTGTATTTTCATTCCTTATATTAAATACCAGTGAGTTATAACACTTTTCTTTTAAATTCTACAGAAATTCAAAATATTCTTAGATTACTACTTAAACCAATCACACAAATTTGATAAGTGGTAAACATCTTTAACTTGGAAGGTACGCGTAAATGATTAAATTATTATAAATTACACAAAGTCATTGTATATAATTTACACACAAGCAGTTAAACCACTTAAATAGGCTAGACGTAATGGATTAATTAAACTACACAATAACTTGTACATAATGTGAAATTTAACTTTAAAAAGTACATCAAGGGGTACACACAAGCTAACAGTTATCAATGATACATACAATAGTTTTGTTGTACAAATTACATTAATACTAACTTAAGATCAAAGTAAGTTACCAACTTAGAATGAATCTAAAAAAACAAATAAACCTTTTAATAGGTATAGATAATGAAATGTCTTTTTCTAACGTTCTTTTTTATAAAAATTATCATTTTCGGCCTTAATCTCAATAACACTCATCTTCAGCTTAGGAGATTTAGGTTAGTTTTAAATAGATATATTAAGTTGATTATGCAAAACAAAATCTATAATTAGATATATTAGCTAATATTATTAACGATACTACCAGTACAGAGATAAAAATAGACACGTTATCTATGGAACCCGAAACGTACTAGTTGTTGTCTCTAGGGCCTAGGCGCTCTCCGTTTCACCAAACTTTTACGACACGTTTAAAATACATTAATGAAACCTCATATAACCCTAAACTCCACGAAGGTGCAGTTCATAAAAACTTCAAATACAGTACATAATTTATATGACCAGAAATACCGTTACGTAATAATTGAATGTATATTACCAGAATTACAGTTACGTAATATTTGAATTTATATAGCCAACATAACCATTAAGTAACTCTTAAATGTTACCTTAGGTGTCATAATTACTTGAAATAACACACTCTTGTGCACATGTAATGCAGTACAAAAAACATCTACTGGTTCTACTTAGCCCGCGTTCGCTTATCACCGCAAAAGAATAAGGGTAAGTGTAGTAGTATTATCAAACAAATCTGTTGTTTATTCAATAAAATGTAGCACATTTAATATAAAAAAATGATTGTTTGTATTAGCACAATCCGAACACTTTTCCACTGCAGTAGCTGTCGTAAAAAGAATCTTTTTTCTCAGAAAATGTTCCCTTTTTTTTTAAATTTTTCAGTACCATGCTATCTAAAACAGCCCCATGTTTGCTAACCCTAATTACTAAGCCACTCGCAGGTTGTAGAGTAACATGAATGTTCCCTACATGTTGTCTAACTTGTGTTTCTTATTTCAAGAATTTAATTCAGATTTATAGAATGACATTATGTGAATATACAATTAAAATATTTATACAAAACGTTATACCTGCAAATTGTTTTGGGCGAAGTACACATGATATGTAAGATGAAAAACTTTTGACAACGAAAGTTTGATTTTTCTTCGCACAGTTCGGTTCCAACTTTAACATCTTGTCTCCTTAGTTACTATATGCAAATATTCAATAACATTATACCTACATTTTATTGTTGTCTTAACACTTTGTATTGGTAAAAAGCGTAACAATAGTCGTCAATCAATTGTTGTAAATATGTGACGTAACCGAAAGAGAACGTGTGTGTTTTTTTATAGCAAAGCCGCACCAAACTGTCTGCTGAGTCCACAGAGGAGAATCGAACGACTAATTTTAGCGTTGTAAATCCGTAAACTTACCGCTGTACCAGCGGGGGACCGAAAGAAAAGGAAAATGAAGACAGAAATGTAAAACAGATAAGTGAAGGATAGCAGTGGGAAAAGACAGAAGTGTTCAAAGTTGGGTTATAAAAAAAACTTCTCCTTTAACGCTAGTAAACAAATTGTACTTAGATTATAAATAAAAGATTGTTCCTCGCGATCACGTTTATAACGTTTTGCTGGTGTAGATTTCAGAGCAAGTTTTGTTTGTCGTCTGTAGATCTTTTAGGTACATATGATTTTAACCTTTTATACACATATAAAAATAGAAAGAACCCCAAATGTCTTATGATTAGATTAAAATACACAAATAGGTACTACTAAGAAACAAATATATAAAGTTTAAAGGATACACAACTTACTACCAGTGATAAAAACAAATTGTGAGATTTTTGACACTCTAGAATAAGTGTGTCAAAAGGGTTTTAGTTTACTATGTTTGTATAGGAAGTGTGTTGCTAAGAACCACTCAACAATAACATACCGTTACGTCACATGTTGATATGTGAATGATAATGTAATTAATTTATAACAAATTAGTGTAGAATATCCTGTTTGTTGTCAACATTATTCATACCTGTTCTTCCGTTATTTAAAAAGTTAATGTTGAACTTTGAACTCATCCGTAGCTTTTCAAGCTCAGCGCGAGAAAAGGATACCATAAACAGGAGACAGAGGTACACTGATGGAAAGCCACTACGGTTCACGATATATATAAAACAGGTAGTACATAATGTCCAATCGCATTCAGATGTCGTCTACAGCTACTTTCAAAGTCGATCTTCATTGGTTGTTGTTCAGATCGAAGTCTGTAATAACATAAAATGGCAAATACAAAGTTTATAGCAAATAAACCACAAAGAAAACTGTACGAAAACAAGACATGAGTAATTAGTATGTTAAGTAATAAACATTTATTAACAAATACAATCATAGGATTTGGGATTATGTTCTAAAATTAATAGGTAAATTGTCTACTGGAGAAACACGTTAGAGTTTAGATATTAAACAGTCCCCCGCAAGTACAGCAGCAAGTCTACGGACTTACAACGCTAAAATCAGGCGTTCGATTCCTCTCGGTGGACACAGCAGATAGCCCAATGTAGCTTTGTTCTAAGAAAATACACATACGTACATGTTAACAAACATGAAAGTCTGGATTGGTTTCTTACTTCTTTGTGACTTACACTCACTAAATGTTACAAAATTATAAAGTATGTCTGAGTAAAACTGTTCATACAGATTTATAATTATTTTTTACTTAAATAATAAAATATGATATGTTGGTGTGCACTCAAAACCTGGAAGATGTTGTGGAAGGATAAAAACAGGTGTAGTAAAAGATCAAAAGGTTAAAAAAGATACATTGCAGTAGATGATTAGTAATAGTTATTTTATAACTCACAAATTACGTTTTAGTTCCAGATTAGTTTTAACCCCATATCATTCACACAAGATTTCTTCTGACTAAAGTCATCCGAATTTCTCTTAGCTCGAAGCTTGTATATATTTTTATACGTATGAAGACCGTATGGTCTGTTATACTGACGAAACCAAACGGGTTCTACTAGTAAGAGCTATTAAACATTTGGAACTTTCCAAGAAAACAATTAAAAAGTTGTCTATTCTTCCTTTACAGAAAATTCTGTCTTTTCTACTTTCTATAAATTTATGTTTAGATTCATCCTAAACTTCCAAGCCCTAAAGAAATCTTTTGAAAGAACTATCACTGAATAAAATATTCAGGTTATATTGTCCGATAGTACCATTGTTATTCTTACCTGAAATGGCTTAACCAAAAAGTGATTATTCTTGACCACTTTACCAAATTTAAAATCCTTGTCAATGCTTCTTAAATGATTACCATCATTACTTAAGGAAACATTCCAAAGATGACCAGATGGTTAAGGCGCTTGATTAGTAATATGAGGGCCACAGGTACGAATCCCATCACACCAACCATGCTTGTCCTTTCTCCCGTGGACTTGTGATAATGTTACGGTCAATCCTATTATTTGTTGGTAAAAGAGAAGCCGAAGAGATGACAGTGGGTGGTGATGACTAGCTGCTTTCTCTCTAGTCTTACACTGCCAAATTGAGGATGGCTATCGCAGATAACCTTCGTGTATCTTTGTGTGAAATTTCAAAACCATTAAAGATGCTTGAGAAAACTTAGTAACAAATGTTCAGAAATATCAGTAAATTTGTCAACTAGGAATGTATGTTGTGCAGAAATATCACTAAAGTAGCCAACCATGCATGTATGTTGTTCAAAGGTATCGGTAAAGCAGTAAACAACGTATTTATGTTATACAGATGTATCAGTAAAGTACTCAACCAGGCATGTATGTTGTTAAGATTCATAAGTAATAAGGTGCACCAGACATGTATGTTTGTTTCAGTAAAGTAGTCAACTAGGTATATATGTTATTCAGATTACAGTCAACCAGGCAAGTAATGTTGTTCAGATGTACATTTAAGTAATCAACCAGGCATGTGTGTTGTTGAGATGTATCAGTAAAGTAGTCAATTAGGCACGTATGTTGTTCACATGTATAAATAAAGTAGTGAGCAAGGCATGTAAGTTTTTCAGAGGTATAATAAAAGTACTCAACAAAGCATGTATATTGTTCAAAGGTATAAGTGAAGTTGACAACTAGGCATGTAGGTTGCACAGATGAATCAGTAAAGTAATCAATCAGGCATGTATTTCCTTCAGATGTATTAATAAATGGGTTAACTAGGCATTTATCTTGTTCATATGTTGAGTACAGTAACCAACTAGGAAAGTATCTTTTCATATGTTGAGTACAGTAACCAACTAGGAAAGTATCTTTTTCATATGTTGAGTACAGTAACCAACTAGGAAAGTATCTTGTTCATATGTTGAGTACAGTAACCAACTAGGAAAGTATCTTGTTCATATGTTGAGTACAGTAACCAACTAGGAAAGTATCTTGTTCATATGTTGAGTACAGTAACCAACTAAGAAAGTATCTTGTTCAGAGATGTCAGTAAAATAGTTACTCAAGCATGTGTGTTGTATAGATGTACCAGTAAAGTAGTGAACCACGCATGTGTATTGTATAGATGTACCAGTCAAGTAGTGAACCACGTATGTGTGTTGTATAGATGTACCAGTCAAGTAGTGAACCACGCATGTGTGTTGTATAGATGTACCAGTCAAGTAGTTACTCAAGCATGTGTGTTGTATAGATGTACCAGTAAAGTAATGAACCACGCATGTGTATTGTATACATGTACCAGTAAAGTAGTGAACCACGCATGTGTGTTGTATAGATGTACCAGTAAAGTAGTGAACAACGCATGTGTGTTGTATAGATGTACCAGTAAAGTAGTGAACCACGCATGTGTGTTGTATAGATGTACCAGTAAAGTAGTTAATCAAGCATGTGTGTTGTATAGATGTACCAGTAAAGTAGTGAACCACGCATGTATGTTGTATAGATGTACCAGTAAAGTAGTGAACCACGCATGTGTGTTGTATAGATGTACCAGTAAAGTAGTGAACCACACATGTGTGTTGTATAGATGTACCAGTAAAGTTGTGAACCACGCATGTGTGTTGTATAGATGTACCAGTAAAGTAGTGAACCACGCATGTGTGTTGTATAGATGTACCAGTAAAGTAGTGAACCACGCATGTGTGTTGTATAGATGTACCAGTAAAGTAGTGAACAACGCATGTGTGTTGTATAGATGTACCAGTAAAGTAGTGAACCACACATGTGTGTTGTATAGATGTACCAGTAAAGTTGTGAACCACGCATGTGTGTTGTATAGATGTACCAGTAAAGTTGTGAACCACGCATGTGTGTTGTATAGATGTACCAGTAAAGTAGTGAACCACGCATGTGTGTTGTATAGATGTACCAGTAAAGTAGTGAACCACGCATGTGTGTTGTATAGTTGTACCAGTAAAGTAGTAAACCACGCATGTGTGTTGTATAGATGTACCAGTAAAGTAGAAAAGTGGACGAAGGTTTTGTTCTCTGATGAGAAGAAATTTAACCTGGATGGTCCAGATGGCTTCCAATGTTACTGGCACGATAAAGATATCCCACCGGAGACATTTATTACACGACCCAGTTTAGGAGGTTCCATCATGATCTAGGGTGCTTTCTTCTTAAATGAAACAATGTATAACCATACAGGGGCATCAAAGAGCAGCTGGCTACATTGGCATTTTGGAGAGAGCATCCTTATTGACTGAAGGCTCTCGCTTGTGTGGATACCACTGGATCTTTCAGCGGGATAACGCTGCAATCCACAATGCCTGCAAGACAAAGGACTTTTTCATGGCAAATAACGTGATTCTTTTGGACCATCCAGCTTGTTCGTCCGAACTGAACCCCATTAAAAATGTTTGGGGGTGGATGGGAAGGGAAGTCTATAGAAATGGATGTCAATTCCAAATCCTGCATAATCTTTGTGAAACCATCTTCACCACTTGGAATAACATTCCAGCCAGCCTTCTGCAAATGCTTATATCTACCATGCCAAAGCAAATGTTTGCAGTTATTCACAATGACAGCAACAACTCACTACTGAGACCTCTTGTTGGGCATTTCCTACCCTGTTTAGGACTTCTTTTTGGTATGGTCTTACATTTTTGACCAGCTAATATTTAGACTAATTTCAGTGTTCACATTTTCCATATTAAATGCTTAAAAAGTTGTTTTTTTATTTTCCTTTTTCTTATTTTCATCTTTTGAAGCTCTATTCAAATAAGTGATTGAGTCTAAGAATGCAAAATACATATTTTTTCTTTATGTTCATTGGCCTTAAGATTTTGGCCAGCAGCACATCTACTTTTCAGGCATTTAGTGTTCTGTCAGCTGTAGAATATTAGTGTTTTAGATTTTAATTGTGCATAAAATCCATTTTTCAAAAATGTGAAATTCAGGTTTTAACTTGTTCTTGTTTTTCAACCCTGTAGTCCTAATATGGTTTTTATCATTTATATCTTGCATACAGCCATTACTGACACATACTGTTGTTCTCAACACTGTATCTATGAACATGGTTTTTTCCATTTATATTTTGTATACAGCCATTACTGACACCTACTGTTGTTCTCAACACTGTATCTATAAACATGGTTTTTACCATTTATATTTTGTATACAGCTGTTACTGACATCTATTGTTGTTTTCAACTCTGTATCTATGAACATGGTTTTTACCATTTATATTTTGTATACAGCCGTTACTGACGTCTATTGTTGTTCTCAACTCTGTATCTATGAACATGGTTTTCACCATTTATATCTTGTTTACAGCCATTACTGACGTCTATTGTTGTTCTCAACTCTGTATCTATGAACATTGTTTTTACCATTTATATCTTGTATACAGCCACTACTGACATCTACTGTTGTTGCTCTCAACCATTTAGCTGTGAATATGGTTTTTATCACTGATATCTTACAAATAACTGTTAGTAACTGGCTCTGTTTTCAGAACTAGTGATACGTTTTATAATAAATCCAGTAGTATAGTAGTTTGGAATGTCTATCATAGTTGATTACTTTGCTCATATTGTTTTTAGAACATGGTACACATACTGTGTTTGTTTTTCAATGTATATCAAACTCGAACAGTGTTTGTGCTCATGTTGCTAGTTTTTATCTAGGAAAGCAGTATGGTAGTCATGCCGTATTTCCTTTGGAATGTTTACCACCACTATTCCAAGAACAGTTAGAACACTGTTGTCGTCAATTTAAAGAGTACCAAGAAGTTACCATTAAGGAGAACTTGCGTCTGTGGGACCAAATACAAGATGAAGACTCTTCCCTTTTAGACTACTTAAAGGATGAATGTGTGAAGTTCTTTCAGAAGTAGAATATCAACGATCTAGAAACCAACAAGAGGATTATAAAAGATAGCAGACCTCATGTGGTAATTGTATAACTTTTTTCTTTACAACTGATCATTCTAATTAGAGCAAAGTTTTTGTTATAATTATAACATCATATTTATTATATAACTGTTTTACTCTACTTGATAAACTTTGCTTGTTTCATAAAAGTGGAATAAAAATAATTTTAACTTTCATTGTTACAGAGATTTTTTTATCAGTTCTATAACTGTTAAAATGTACAAGTTCTAAACTGATTATGAGATTTGTAAAGCATTCACTGCAACAGTAAGTGAACCAAATATTGATAAAAAGTTATTAGACATAATCCTTAAAAATGAATTGAGGTAATAGTTTTATCATTGGATTGAAAGTTTTTCAATTGGTCATTTCCTTTAAGTATTAACGTTTCTTATGTGCATTTGGTCATCTCCTTTAAGTATTAACGTTTCTTATGTACATTTGGTCATCTCCTTTAAGTATTAACGTTTCGTATGTACATTTGATCATCTCCTTTAAGTATTAACGTTTCTTATGTGCATTTGGTCATCTCCTTTAAGTATTAACGTTTCTTATGTGCATTTGGTCATCTCCTTTAAGTATTAACGTTTCTTATGTGCATTTGGTCATCTCCTTTAAGTATTAACGTTTCTTATGTGCATTTGGTCATCTCCTTTAAGTATTAACGTTTCTTATGTACATTTGGTCATCTCCTTTAAGTATTAACGTTTCTTATGTACATTTGGTCATCTCCTTTAAGTATTAACGTTTCTTGTGTGCATTTGGTTATTTCCTTCAAGTATTAACCTTTCTTATGTGCATTTGGTCATCTCCTTTAAGTATTAACGTTTCTTATGTGCATTTGGTCATCTCCTTTAAGTATTAACGTTTCTTGTGTGCATTTGGTTATTTCCTTTAAGTATTAACCTTTCTTGTGTGCATTTGGTCATCTCCTTTAAGTATTAACGTTTCTTATGTGCATTTGGTCATCTCCTTTAAGTATTAACATTTGTTTCCTTTATGTGCATTTGGTCATCTCCTTTAAGTATTAACGTTTCTTCCTTTAAGTGTGTGCATTTGGTCATCTCCTTTAAGTATTAACGTTTCTTGTGTGCATTTGGTCATGTGTGCATTTGGTCAACTCCTTTAAGTATTAACGTTTCTTATGTGCATTTGGTCATCTCCTTTAAGTATTAACGTTTATTATGTACATTTGGTCATCTCCTTTAAGTATTAACGTATCTTATGTGCATTTGGTCATTTCCTCTAAGTATTAACATTTCTTATGAACATTTGGTCATCTCCTTTAAGTATTAACCGTTCTTATGTACATTTGGTCATCTCCTTTAAGTATTAACGTTTCTTATGAACATTTCGTCATCTCCTTTAAGTATTAACGTTTCTTATGAACATTTCGTCATCTCCTTTAAGTATTGACTGATTAGTGTTTTAACTTTATATTTTTAAGTTATTTTCAAATATTTTTAATAAATTGATATAGGCTGAAACGTTAAAAGAAATGTATATTAAGAGACATATTCTTACTTCGTCAACTGTATATTAATTAAAGAAATGTATACTAAAAGATATATTCTTACTTGGTCAACTGTATATTAATTAAAGAAATGTATACTAAAAGATATATTCTTACTTGGTCAACTGTATATTAATTAAAGAAATTTATATGAAAAGACATATTCTTACTTGGTCAACTGTATATTAATTTATGGATCTTATTTTAGGACTACATATTTTCCTGGTTTTGGCTGTTAACCTGCTGAGCTGAAGAAGTGTGCTTTAATTTAGGCATTTTCAAAATTCAAATGTGTTATAGGTTAAACCTGCAGGTTATTATAAAGCTCTAGCCAAGGGTTCTGAGTGGACAAAGTTTATAGATATTGCATCAGTAGTACTATAATTTGATTGTACATGCTTGTAATTTGATCATTTTTTTACACAGAACTGGGTTAATTGCTTTTCTGTTAAATCTAAATGACTAGGAGGTTTGTAAGGTATTAGCTGTGGTTGTTGAAATGAATAGTGTATTACTCTTTATTATAATATAAAATCATTTCAGAAATGTTGTTTGTTATCAAGCACAAAGGGCTATCTGTGTTCTTTCCATCACAGGTATCAAATATTTTATTGCTAACATGAAAAAATCATTTTGTACTTGGACTGACTTAGTAATGCTGTTGTAAGCTCAGAACTTTTATAAAAATACTTTATTAAAAATGTGATTTCTTTTTGTGTACAATAAGCATGTAATATTTACTTCTTTTTTTTTATTTCATGAAGGTGCACTCAGCAAATTTAAAGCTATATCATGGTGGTTACAAGATTGGTCAAAATGATCACACCTGTACTTGAAGAGTTAAATTTTAATCTGAAAAATATGTTTTGATCATGTTATTTTAAAATGAAACCATTTTAAAATTGTATAAGAAAATTAAGAGGTGGTAAGACAATTTTTAATGTATAAAATTTTTTTCTTAGTAATACTCAGCTATAAATTAGTGAAAAATTACAAAATAAGGAAACTTAATACATATATGTATATACTTTTCAGTGTGGAGTTCCTATTAAACATGAAAGAATAGATTCCAAACAATGGGTAACTGCAGGGACAACCTTAAGAAATGTATGGAGTTCAAAGTTTTGTCAACAGCCTCTATTGAATCTATTTCATAGACTCAAAGTTCATGTTCAAGTATGCCTTATTTTTTACAAGTGACTGTTAGTATATATTAGTGCACGTTATTAAACATTAACTAATAGTTTCACTCCAGCTCTTCCTTTTAGTTTTTCATAAGTAATTGTCTTTAAGTTAAACGTGATCAGTTGTTCATAAACAATAACACATGATGTTTTAATAGTTATTTCAGTTTGAATCTGAAACCCTATCCAAACTTTAAAGATACTGATATTTGTTTAAGGTTTTACTAATTGTATGTTTTTTTTACTTTCTAAAGTTGTGAAGTTTTTAAAACATTCTTTGTTTAGGCAAAGTATTCATGATGAAACTTTGAAGAATGGACTGCAACTGCCTGTGTGACGACGTTTTGAACATCTTCCGATTTTTGTCTTTAGGCCAGTATGTGTGTGTGTAGATGTTGTCAGTCTTTTATAGTGTCCTGGTGGATTGTGGAGAAACAGTGACAATCCAATCAGTCATAACACGCTCTTCACAAACCACCGGGACACTATAAAAGACTGACAATACCTATACACACGCACACTGACCTGAAGACGAAAAGGCGGAAGATTTTTGAAACATCGTCCTCTACCCTTGTGTCTCCACAACAGGCAGTTGCCATCCATTCCACAAAGTTTCATTTTTAAAATGTTATTTCAAAATTAGTAGGTTGACAGTGTTGTGATACAGCTAGCAAGAGATATAATTGTTTTACAGCCAATGAAAGTAAAATAATGGTCACAGGTGAGCCATCACAGTATATTAAGTTGTTGTTAGTAATGATGATACACCAGGTGAACCATCACAGTATATAGACAAAAATCTATAAGATTCCCACTTTGGTATTCTAAATTCAGATAATTATAAAACAAAAATAATTACAAAACGTACAACAAACCTTTGTTTATTATAGAACAGAATTTTAAGTACTGTCCTTGTAACAAGAACACGACTTTCACTGGGAGTAAACCAGGGATGGATACAGAGGGGGGGATGCATCCCCCACACTGACCATACCAAAATTGTGTACGATTGCTTGTAACTTGATATTTTGGAATAAAATCAATAAACGAAAATTCATAGTCATATATGTTTCTTTTATTTGTTTCTAAATGAATTTCATGAAATTTACGCTGCAGTAAAAAAAAAAAAAATTACTTCTGGTCAGGTTTAACTCACTGTTACTTAGTCGATCATACTCCCCCTACCAAAAAAATCCTGTATCCACCCCTGTACTAAAACTGAAGGTTTGATTACATCTTTATTGATGTAATTTATAAATATAATTTTAAGACATGGAGCTTAAAATACTTATTTTTTCAATAAACGGTACCACATTTAACAGATAAAAAAATTACTGTTTATATTACCACAAACCGAACGCTTTTCCCCTGCAGTACTTTTTGTAAAATGATTTTTTTTCAGAAAATGTTTACTTTTTCTAAATTTTTCAATACGACGCTATCTAAAACACTAATTACTAAGCCTCTCTCAGGTTTAAGAGTAACGTAATTGTTTCTCACTTCAGAAATGTAATTCAGATTTATAGAATGACCTTATGTGAACATACAATTAAAATATTTACACAAAACTTTATGCCTACAAATCATACTTGTCGAAGTATCCTTGGAATGCAATGTGAGAAACCTTTTCATCCAAAATATTGTTCTTTCTTCGCACCGTTTGGTTTTTATTTTAATATCTGGTCTCCTTAGTTACTGTATAGAAATATTTACTAATACTGTGGTTCCGTTTTATTGTTGTCTTTCACAGTTTGTATTGGTTGGAGGTGTAACAATACTGGTGAATCAGTTTTGTAAAGATATGACGTAAGTGAAATAGAATGAAAATAACAGAAATATAAAACTGGTGAGGGATAAGTTGGAAAAGTTAGAAGACGTTAAAAGTTGAGTTATAAAAATAAAAATATCCTTCTAAACTTAGTTAAGGAGTTGTACATAGTGTAAATAAAGGGTCGTTCTTCACGATCACGTGTGTAAATTTGTTAGTGAAGATCTCAGAATAACAAGTTTGATATGTGAAAAGTCATACTGGTCATCTGAAGATTTATATGTATATTTGTATTACATGAAATATAAAAATAGAGAGAACCATAAAATGTTTTATGATTAGGTTAAAGTACACAAATAGATGCTGCTGAGAAAAAAAAAACGTTTAAAGTTGAAAGGATAATTAATTTACTCGCAGTGATAAAAACACTATACGATAGTGTGACACTCTAGAATAAATGTGTTAAATGGGTTTTGTTTTTCTGTTTAATGTTCCACATTTGTATGAAAAGCGTTCTATTACGAACCATTGAACAATAACACACCGTTACGTCACATGTTGATATGTATATGATAGTGTTATTAACTCATAACAAGTTAGTGTAGAACGTCCTGTTTGTTGTCAACATTTTTCATACCTGTTCTACAGTTATGTAAATAGTTAATATTGAACTTTACTTTCATCCGTAGCTTTTCACACTCAACACGAGGAGTGCCCGTCATATACAGAAGATAGATGAACTGACGAGCAGACACCACGGTTCACAGTATACGATGGCCCGGCATGACCAAGCGTGTTAAGGCGTGCGACTCGTAATCTGAGGGTCGCGGGTTCGCATCATTCCCTTCGCGCCAAACATGCTCGCCCCTTTTAGCCGTGGGGGCGTTATAATGTGACGGTCTATCCCACTATTCGTTGGTAAAAGAGTAGCCCAAGAGTTGGCGGTGGGTGGTGATGACTAGCTGCCTTCCCTCTAGTCTTACACTGCTAAATTAGGGACGGCTAGCACAGATAGCCCTCGAGTAGCTTTGTGCGAAATTCAAAACAAACACACACAGTATACATAAAATAATCACATTCAGATGTTGACTACAGCTACTTTGAAAGTCGGTCTTCATTGGTGGTTGTTCAGTCTATCAAGTAATAAAGATTTGTTAACAAACACATCCATAGACTTTGAGATTAGAGGTTAAAATTAATTTAAAATATTAACTGTTTACTGTATAATCTGGTCACATGTAAACAAACATGAAAGTGTGGATGGATTTCATATTTCTTTGTGACTTACATTGAATAAATGTTACAAAATTATAAATTTTGAGTAAAACTGTTCGTACAGATTTATAATTATTTTACATTTTACTTTAAATGTCAAAGTAAACCTTGACATTTGCTTTTTTTCAGAATTCAAGCTTCGTCACGTTATTCCAAAGTTTCTCCAATTTAAAGAACCAAACCAAAATTTTCGTTAGCTTATCAAATTTCTCTAAAGAGACTGTTGGTTTGTTTTAAATTTGGCTCCAAGCTACCCAAGGATTATTTTCACTAGTCGTCCGTAATTTAGCAGTGAAAGAAGAGAGGCACCTAGAAATCACTACACACCAACAACTCATTCACACACACACAAACTTACTGAAACAGTTCAATGTGTACTCTACTTACCTTACGATCGTTGTTACCAGTGTTCAATACACCGGTGTACTAAACAAGTGGTACCAGTGGACCGAAGACAAATTCCTCGACGTGAACATGTTCAAAATTTGAGGCTGAATTGATTGACTAATAGCGTTCATTCCTAGTTTCATCCTGGCGACCTGATTGTTAACCTAAGTAATTGTAACATAAATAATCAGAGTAAATCAGTTCTAGCTAAAGGTCTTTATTTCTCTTTTCCACCACTTAAATTCAGTGTATATAGTTTTAAGAAATGAAGTTTAAGAGAAAAACTTCTTTCAATAAACGGTACCATAGTTAATACATAAAAAATTACTGTTTGTATCAGCACAATCCGAATACTTTTCCCCTGCAGTACTTGATGTAAAAAAATCTTTATTTTTTCTTAGAAACCTTCACTTTTTCTAAAAGTTTTCAGAATCACGCTATCTAAAACAGCTCAGTGTTCGCTAACACTAATTACTAAGCCTCTGGCAGAGTTAAGAGTAACGTAAATGATATTTCCAAAATGTGCAACTTTTGTTTCTTATTTCAAGAATTTAATTCAGATTTATCGAATGATCTTATGTGAATATACAATTAAAATATTTATACAAAACTTTATACCTACAAATTGTACTGGTCGAAGTACCCATGAAATGCAAGGTGAGAAACTTTTCACCATAAAATTTAGTTCTTTCTTCGCACAGCTCGGTTCTTACTTTAAGATTTCGTCTCCTTAGTTACTATATGCAAATATTCAATAATATTATGCTTACATTTTATTGTTGTCTTTCTCAGTTTGTATTGGTTAGAAATCAAGCAATATATCATGCTTGAAGTACCTGGCTGCCATATGTTCACAATGAATAATACAGTGAACAAGGAGAAACTCTGTAAAGCTGGGATCACTTTTCATAAGTGCAATTAATCCTTCATTTTTCCCCACCATTGCAGGTGCTACATCTGTTGCACACTGACGAGTTTACCCAGTGGAATATCAGTATTTGTTCTGTCAAACGCATATTTAATGTCAACACCACGAGTTGTTTTTTTCAGTGCCAGAAAGTCCAACATTTTTTTCACAGTTACATCAGAGGAAACATAACGAATAAATACCGCCAGTTGTGAGTTGTCTTGTATGACTGTAGATTCGTCAAGGGCTAAGCTGAATGCAAGAGAATTCTTTAAATCATTTTGCATTTCGCGTGCGACTTCAGTGCTGATCTGGGAGATACGTCTCTCTTTAGTGTGGCGTGAAGCTACTGGTTGTGCTGTTAATCACTGAAGTTTTGTTATTTGAAAGTGACACTGCAGTAACTTCAGCGATATTCTTGTTAACAAATTCACCATGATAATATAGGCGTTTAGTACGAGAAATATTCCATTATATAACAAAACTAGCTACATTCGTTGTATCAACTTCCTTACTGAACATTGTAAACAGTATCTGCTGGCTATTTATTGATGATTTTAACACAGTTAACTTGTTTTATCTGTAATTATGATTTAGGTGGATAATCAGACGATACGTTTTTGTGATTTGTTTCATAGTGGCGTTTCAAGTTACTGGCTTTGTAATGACTGAGTAACACGTTGCAGGTAATATATAAAGATTTACCTCCTTTAACGGTGAATGTAAAATATTCCGCCCACTCTGGCTTAAAATTTATGTTTTCATCTACACACTTTCGCTTCTTACAATTTGATGACGTCAACTTCCTTCACAAAATTTTCACAGACACGGTGAAAAAAAGCATTACTTTTAAAAAAATTTACATAATACATTGTTTAAACCATTGTTTTAAATATAAACGACAACAGCTAAGTATTTACAAATACAATGGTACCTCGGTTCTCGAAATTAATCCGTTTCAGAAGGCAGTTCATTAACCGAATCAATTTTTCCCACAAGAAATTTGTTTTCTTTTTTGAATTTCGCACAAAGCTACTCGAGGGCTATCTGTGCTAGCCGTCCCTAATTTAGTAGTGTAAGACTAGAGGGAAGGCAGCTAGTCATCACCACCCACTGCCAACTCTTGGGCTACTCTTTTAGTGGGATTGACCGTCACATTATAACGCCCCACGGCTGAAAGGGCGAGCATGTTTGGCGCGACCGGGATGCGAACTCGCGACCCTCAGATTACGAGTCGCACGCCTCAACACGCTTGGCCATGCCGGGCCTTCTTGGAAGGAAGCAATAATATTAATGTTCCAGAAAGAAGGAAAGCCAGCGAATAAACCGAACAACTTCCGCCCAATTAGTCTAACCAGTTGTATCGGCAAAATATTAGAGGTAATTAGTAATCGTCTTTCCGTATACTTAGAAGAAAATTCAAAATTACCCGAAATTTAAAACGGATTTCGAAAAACCGCCAAACTACAGACCACCTGATTCGACTTACAGAATCAATTATTGACAGTTTTAATAAAAATGAATGCACTGTAGCTTGCTTTCTCGATATTGAGAAAGCGTTTGACACAGTGTGGCATAATGGATTACGACGTAGGTTACAGGAAATGGCTTTACCCCAGGAAATTATTCGTTGGCTGCCCAACTTTCTGAACAACCGAATGTGCAAAGTAGATATGAATGGGGCCCACTCAGGGTCCTTTTCACCCGAAGCAGGAGTCTCGCAGGGAGGGGTTGTTAGCTCTATGTTATTTATCATGCATGTGAGTAATATGCCTCTGTCAGACCTAAATTTAGGTTTTGCATCACAGTTTGCTGATGATGTAGCAGTCTGGAAAAATCCCCCACTCCTTCAATAGCAGCAACGAACCTACAACCAGTTCTAAATAACATCGAAGAATAGTACCGGAAATATAGAATTAAAATCAATATTCCGAAAACCCAAGTTATATTGTTGAGCAGACTCAATAAACTGAAAAAAGATCCACCAAAGCTATACATGAATGGTTCACTTTTACTGACTGCTACTTCTGCTAAATTTCTCGGTCTAACTTGCGATAGAAAATTAGCGTAGTTACCGCATATTAAAAATATACTGATACGAATCTGGAAAAGAGCAAATTATGCAATAAGTATTTTAGGTAAAAACCAAGGAACATCACCAGACAACACACTTAAAATCTACAAAACATACATTAGACCCATAAGAGAATATGCATCTCCTGCATGGATAGCACCCACACATTTACAGAAACTACAACGAATACAAAATTAACTTCGGCATAAAGTACCACGCAGCACTTCATCCACATTTCTGCACAAATATGCAAACATAGACACAATATCTGAAAGACTCTTGCATAATTCTATAAAATATTTTAATAAGAATTGACATAAGAATGACTTAATGTGTGATCTCGACAGATACCACGTACATGATGTAAATAGTCTTAAATATCTTTCCCCTTTTAACATGTATTTAAGGAATGTTACACAAGCTGGCCACTACGCACTAGTTGTTGTTGTTTTGAATTAAGCACAAAGCTACACAATGAGCTATCTGTGCTCTGCCCACCACGGGTATCGAAACCCGGATTTTAGCGTGCAAGTCCGCAGACATACCGCTGAGCCACTGGGGGGCCTATGCACAAGACACTTAATTATTGTTTTCCATTATTGTTTCATAATTTTCTTTTATAATTCTCTTATATTTTTATATTAATTAATTTTATTTTATTGTTACGACTAATAGTAGTATCGTTTTCTCTATGGAGAAAAGTAACATATAAAAAAATACAAAAAATATATTGAAATGAAAATCAAACAAAAAATAAAAGAAAAAATATTTAAAAAATTCTTTTCGTGTCCATGCATGGACTGTGTCCTGAAGCGGGCCCGAGTACGGTGTTACACTCTATCGGCCTAGCCCAAAGCTATAACTAACAAACCCTGAACGTCATCAACGTTCGGGAAGGAGGAAGAGGCACCTGACCTTTCTGGGTATTTCACATCAATACCCAAATACCCACTTAGAGCGAACGAACGAATGTAGTAATTGAAAGCTTAGTAACAAGGTTTATTTGTAAGTGTAGTCACTGAAATTTGTAATTAGCGTTAATCATTTGATTCTTGTTAATTAATTTTTTTTATAAATCACCACAATAATATATTATTAATCTGCTATTACTAAAATATCTTCATTATGCGGACATATTTAACACTTAAACTTTGAAGAAAATATAGATTATGACTCAGAATCCGATTCGAACTGAATGAAATTGGATGTCTTATTCGATTTCGAGCCAAATTTAGCTATCTGGAAACTAAAGTGACACACCAACTTGTTATGTATATGTAGGCCTCTTGTAACCAGGCGTAGATTTAATTATAATTTTAAGTTGTGAATGTACATATTGTAAGTTATTAGTAATAATGAGCGAAGGAAGTTGTAATAATGTGATAAAAATGTAGTAATCATTAAGTTTGTTTGTTTTGAATTTCGCGCTAAGCTACTCGAGGGCTATGCGCTCGTCGCCCCTACTTTAGCAGTGTAAGACTAGAGGGAAGGCAACTAGTGATCACCACCAACCGCCAACTCTTGGGCTTATCTTTCACCAACGAATAGTGAGATTGACTGTAACCTCATAACGCCCCCACGGCTCATAGGGCGAGAATGTTTGGTGCTACGGGGATTCGAACCCACGACCCTCAGATTATGCGGGCCTTAACCCATCTGGCCATGCAGGGCCACTAAGTAAGAGTAAGACTTAAGATAATTTGAATTAGGTTGGTTAAGAATCCCAGTGGTAGTGATACTACATTAACAATAATCTGAATAAATGAATAACATATATTGTCTATAATACTTACAGAACCATTTTTCTAAAGTTTTATTATTTTAATTTTATTTTAATACTTGTAATTAAACCATGAATTATGATGTTCTTGCTTCATAGTTGAGGTCTAACAAATAACTTAATACTTAGTATTAAATATTTGTACTGACAGTACAATAATGTTTGATACTTAGAAGTTTTTTACAATATTAATAAAATGTTTATTTTCTTACTAATATTCAAATTTTCTATAATATTCAAATATAATAAACCAAAATCTGTTTGTTTCAAGTTCTGTTCTTCATCTGAGAGAAGATTTTCCTGAAAGAAACAAAACAAACCGATTAAGTACTTCTGTCTATATGTGTGAAATTATTAATATCTTGTTAACAGTATATCACAAAATGAACACTGCAGAAGTTGGAAATATGTTTTGATACATGAAAAGTTACCTGTACACATAATATGGACTGCACAAGGTGAAAGTTAATGTGTGTATAGCTAACTCTAAAAAGATAATCTGAAAACAGTCAAGGATTCTCATTAAAACATTATAATCTAAACTTGTAACTTTTAATATATATTGATATAAGATTATTGTTCCATGGTAAATGTTTCATAATGGCAACTTCTAATATATTAAGTGTATATTCACACAACTTGGTAGATTTTTACTAAACATTACAAGACTGTTGCACACTAAAAGTCATAATTTTTAATAGATAATTTGTTTTATTAATATTTGTTCATTTGCATTTTAACCTGGAGGTTAACTCTCAGTCTTCTACTTTGAGTTATTATTATCACAACATCACAAAAAAAAATGTCTTTCAAAAATAAACCTCCCATGGACTTTGTGGACTACTTTCATAAGAGATTTTGTAATACTGGATCAACTAATTCATTTTTTTAGCCTTTCTGCAATAAAATATATCAAATACAAAACCTTAAAAACTTTAATACACAAACAACATTAGACTCGGCATGGCCAAGCGTGTTAAGGCATGCGACTCGTAATCTGAGGATCGCGGGTTCGCATCCCCGTTGCGCCAAACATGCTCACCCTTTCAGCCATGGGGCGTTATAATGTAACGATCAATCCCACTATTCGTTGGTAAAAAGAGTAGCCCAAGAGTTGGCGGTGAGTGATGACGACTAGCTGCCTTCCCTCTAGTCTTACACTACAAAATTAGGGACGGCTAGCACAGATAGCCCTCGGGTAGCTTTGTGCGAAATTCTAAAACAAACAAACATCATTACAATTTATGATAATGGTTGTTACAAATAAATGATTTATTTATATAAATTTTACAAACTCACAAATAATTTAGTCTCTCTTTGGTTCAGAATTGAATATTGTATCGGTGATCCAGGTCCACGATTAGCGAATTAATTCTGACTTGATGTTGTTATACCTTGCTCAAGTTAACTTGCCCTTTATTCTTAGCTGTCCTTGCACCACTTACAAGGTAACTTTTACCGACGAAGATATTTAATGTCCTCTAAGAAATACTAACGTCATAAGTTAATTCACTTATGTTAAATGGATTGTAATGTTCGAAATCTATAAATATTCCTGGTACAATTCTGTGGTTTTACGACGTTGATCACATTACAGCTTACGAAGCTTATAGTGTACTGACTCTTGCGACCAAACAACATACTATTTTTTCCCGCGTTTTTGCGATAGCTTTTATAGCTCATAGTTTCTAGAAAGTTCGGTAGACAACAATTGTTGATTTATGCTCCACCAATCAACATACTATTTTTTCCCGCGTTTTGCGATATCTTTTATAGCTCATAGTTTCTAGAAAGTTCGGTAGACAACAATACTGTCAATCACTGATTATTACACACGTCATACATTGTTGATTCTATGCTCGAAAATCTTCTAAATATTTAGAAACAGTTCGGACATGCGCAATACACATTTACAAATGTACGTTACGTTTATTAAACTTAAATAAATGTATAATAGTAAATCCGTGACGTGATGGATAAATTTTAATGTCAGAGAAAAGGAGAGCTGGTGAGTAAAAGTGGCTCACAGAACTGTTATTGCAGTGGTTCTCAACCTTTTTGTATGTTTCAAGAAATCATTCTCTTCTTTAAGGTCGATTCTTGACAGTGTTTCGAACTCTTTGGCTGACATGTTGTAGATAACTAGTTTTTCTTCGTGGTCAATGTGGAGCCCAAGACGTTACCAAAGATGTGGGAAATGGCTTGTGTCCATAAAACTTTAAACACAATACAATAATACTACGAAATACTTAACAACTATAGTTACCTAATAAACGGTAAGATTAATCTTTCACTGAATATCAAAATCAATACTCATGAATAAACTAACTTTCATTTAAACAAAACTATTTCTTAAATAAATTTGTCCCGACGAAAGTTTCGAAATTATTCAACTGAAACTTAGGTTTAACGTTGAAAATATGCCTCTTTTTAGAGTAAATTGGTAGACATCACGAAAAACCATGAGGTTTTAAAAGTCTCGTTGTAAAAAAGGGTTTCATATGCTAAATAATTACAATGGTCAACACATTCAACAAACATTGATATTTTTTGTTCACAGAATTCATTTGACTGACGTACAATAACGTTCTCCATTTTTTAAACTGTTTTGACCACTTTTGTATTTACATGTTTTAACTCTCTGGTGTAGTATTTATCTATTATTTAGAAATGAAAATGTTGTTCTAAATGTCTGTTCATAGATCCTACACAGTCTCCTGTGTATATATGTTTCTACTTAACAACAAACAAGGCCCGGCATGGCCTAGCGCGTAAGGCGTGCGACTCGTAATTCGAGGGTCGCGGGTTCGCGCCCGCGTCGCGCTAAACATGCTCGCCCTCCCAGCCGTGGGGGTGTATAATGTGACGGTCAATCCCACTATTCGTTGGTAAAAGAGTAGCCCAAGAGTTGGCGGTGGGTGGTGATGACTAGCTGCCTTCCCTCTAGTCTTACACTGCTAAATTCCCAAACAAACAAACAAATCAACTAACTACTCACAGGACCAATGGTTAACAATTTTGTTGGAAGAAAGTCTTCTTTTATGAGCTAGAAACATCAAACAAGACCAGCACCAATGAAAATAGGTATAACATATGAAAGATAAAGACCACTATCGACACATAGTTGTGCTGCGTATTGACACTGCTAGAACCCTGGTTTTGATACCTGTGGTGAGCAGAGCACACATATAGATCTTTATGCTTAAATATAAAACAAAAGATAAAAGTGAAACGCAATTGAATCCATTCTTGGAAATTTTGCTTCAGTTCATATTAAACAGTCAACGTACCAACAAAGTTTTGAATTCCTCAAAATCTATTATAAATAGGTAACCAGGAACAGGGCTTATAAACCGTGGAAGATAACGATATTTACTTTCTGATCTTATATTTCTCAGACAGCTCATAATCTAGAACTCTCAACTATTTTACATCAACATAGAATGAGGAATAGCAGGATAACATTTACGTAACTTTCAAAATAATGTAATTACATTTTTTTAAAATAAATGTTTCTGTGAATATAAACCTAAAATTTGTGTCAGAAAGAATTTACCTAAAATAGTTATTGTTTATTTAAATACAAGGGTTTTATTTCCACAGTGTGCTTCGACTTTGGAAGCAGTATTTTAACATACGAAAACAGAGTACCTGCTAACATTTCATGGCTTTAACGTTTCACTTAACTAAAACTAGAATCTCAATCATCTCTTAAATAACACTTTGACTTTATATTTGTATTTGATATGGCTGTTTAGTAGGCATTTAAATGTGCTATGCTGATAAAAAGAAAATAATGTGTACATTCGATACGACAGAAAAGTAATTTCTAACGCCAAGAATAACTAAGAAATAATTTAAATAAACGTACCCACTAAACTGTGGTGTTTCCATGTAAGATCGTTACTATTACTATTTGTAAAGCGATACTGTAGATCAAATGAAAAGAAATAATCTGTGTAAGTTTCAATGTGTATTATTGTACTTATTATAAATCATACTTTCACAATCTAAAACTGAATCATCTATTAAAACATACCTTTTCAGTACGTCACTATATTACTGAAAAAGACAAGGGTTCGATTCCCCTGGATGGGCTCAGCAGATAGCCGATGTGGCTTTACTATAAGAAACACACACACACACGTGTGTTTTTCAAAAGAATCTTTATTTGAGCTACAGATACAAAAAAGACATTACACCAACATAGAATGAGGAATAGCAGAATTACGTAACTGTTTCTTTATTTAAATTTTACATAATTTTGTTTTTAAACGTTTATTCAATTAGTGATTTTAACATCAAAATAAATTTTCCACACAAAGCTATGAACTTCAAGGAAGTAGTCATGGAAATTGTACTGTTCTCAAATAACATGAGCAAAAACTATTAATTTGGTTAATATTAGTACACATAAAGTTGAAAGTAGTAACTACTAAGTCTAATTCAAATTAAAATATACTTCTTATGTTTTCCAAAATTTCAATCTCTTTATGATACGATGAACTGCATTTTTAATTGTAGTCATGTTTGGCCTTGGTTGTTCTTCTCGGATGATGCGTTCGTTGTCTGTAAAGCAACCATTGGGTTGTGAGATTTTCAGTTGATTTATTGCGCCACTCAGAAGAACACGTGATGGTGTATCCTAGTTTTGACACAGATTGAAACAGAAGGCAATTATATATTGTCTTTACAAACTTGTAATACTTTTTAAAACACGTGGACACCTTCCATCCAAGATGTTTAAAGTGTTTGTCAGCCTTTGGTTTCACTTTTGGTAAAGTTTCCATCAGACTTTTCTTTGAGCCGTGAATCGTCATTAAATATCCACGATCAGTAAATTCCGTCTGAAACATTAATGTTTTATCAATGCAGCTGATGAAATCATCCTCACGCTCTTTTTGATCTTGAAGAAGCTTTGGTGATAAAATAACTTCTGCTGGTTCAGTTTCATAACATGTAATTCCTTGTATGAATGTATTAATACTCGTCTTCAGGAATAATGAAATGTCTTTATATAATGAATAAAGAAAGGGAATATGGTCCCACATCCTTGAAACTGATATTTCTTATCTTCAGGAAGATACCAATGTTGTTCAGGTGCTGGAGTGGTAAGTGAACTGCCTAGTTTACATTTGGAGAGCGTTTCAACTGGAATCCTGTGTCTGATTCCACCAATACTCAAACGTATAGTCTTTATTCCTTCAGGAAACATGGAAAAATATCAAGCTCTACTTATTTTACCTGAGATTTTTATTTCTCAAAATCTCATTATTTTACTTGCTATCGTTCATTAACTTGTCATGTAGTAACTATATTTCATAAATGTGTACATATTTTCATATCTAAGCATTACTTTTAATTATTGATACGTAATACATTGTTTTATCAATAAACGACAATAACTATCATTGAATAACTTTTCTTTCCACGTTTCCTCATTTCGTAACCAATCAACAAAATACTTGACAGAGTGACGTACGATGGCTTGAGGGGTGAGTTGGAACCTTCATCTTCTATTTAAATAAACGTCACTATACGTGTGTATCTGTTCATTAAACGTTTCCACATTTATTGATAAAAGAGCACCAAACTTGACATAGTGATTCAGTAAGACATGGGCTTCTCTTTTACCAACGAACAGTGAGATTGACCGAAACCTTATAACGCCCCCACGGCTAAATGGGCGAGCATGTTTGGTGCGACGGGGATTCGATACCGCGACCCTCAGATTACGAGTCGAAATGCCTAAATCGACTTGGCCATGCAAGGTCACCAAGACTTAAGATAATTTGAATTAGGTTGGTGAAGAATCCCAGTGGTGGTGATACTATATTAACAATAATATGAGTAAATGAATAACGTTAATACGTAATATTAATAGTAATTCAGTGGCATGGTGATTTGACGAGCTGTGAAGTGTGATAGATACAAATACAATTAATTGGATACTTTATCATGATAGTAGTTTCATACTTTTGACTCAGAAGTTCCAAACTTATAAAAGGCAATTGTGCAAAGTCAAGTAACAAAATCTTTCATTATAACACCCATTTAATGTTGTGGAATTGTTTGGTATCCTAATAACTTTAGGTTTCAAGCAAAGTAGTTTAACTGTATAGTACTGATAATAGTGTCTCACAAATAATCAGTTAATATTAGATTCACATAAAACAATTTATGGAATAAATATACCCTCCAAGACCAACATATATTGTCTATAATATTTACAGAGCCATTTTTCTATAGTTTTATAATTTGAATTTTGTTAGTTTAGTACTTGTAATTAAACCATGAATTATGATGTTCTTGCTTCATGCGTGAGGTCTAACAAATAGCTTAATATTTAGTAGTAAATATTTATACTGTTGATGTTCATCATTTTAATATTTTTGTATCATTGTTCATAAAACTTAATTATTGTATTAGTTTTTGTAGTATTAGTTGGAAGAGTTCCAGAAGTGAATAAAAATTTAATTTGTAAGAAGAGTATGGTATAATTGTCACTCTGCTCTAGTGACAATTCTCTAAGCTTTTTGGGCAATGAAAATAACACTTAATATAATGTGTTAAACACTCTCTGTGTGAAGGTTTATTTGTGAAGTTTTATGAAATTTATTTCTAACATACACCGGTACCATATGTTAGTTCCTTACTAGCTTCTTTCTATATAGTTAACACACTGCATTGAGCACCATGACAGTTATTTCAGATTTTAAATTTAATCACTATGTTCATTCAAACAAAACCCTTATGATATGTCCTTGGTACAAGTTTGTGGAAATTCTAAAGAATGACAAGTATTCTCATACTGATTCATCGGTTGTCAACAGTAAAGTATTACCATGTTGATTTTGGTATAAAATATTTGAGTTTTTTTACGTGGTGACATGGAAGAATTAGCCCACAAAATGGAAAGAATGACAAAATATTTTCTTGTCTTAACACTTTTGTGTTTGTGTTTTCTTATAGCAAAGCTACATCGGACTATCTGTTGAGTCCATCGAGGGAATCGAACCCCTGATTTTAGCATTGTAACTCCGTAGACTTTCCACTGTAACAGCGGGAGACAACACTTTTGTTCAGTACTGTAATTGAATACTTGTTAGATATGATTTTGGTTTGTTTTGTTTTAAATTTCACGCAAAGCTACTCTCTGCACTAGCCATCCCTAATTTAGCAGTGCAAAAATAGAGGGAAGGCAGCTAGTCACCACTAACCACCGCCAACTCTTGGGCTACTCTTTTATTAACGAATAGTGTGATTAGTCGTAACATTATAACGTCCCCACGACTGAAAGGGCGAGCATGTTTGGTGTGATGGGGATTCGAACCCACGATCTTCAGATTGCGAGTCGAGTGCCTTAACCGCCTGGCCATGCTGTGCTCACTCGGGAGTTACAAATTTACATAAAATTTAGAGATTTATAGAAATATCTGAGACAAAACAGAAAGAACGATAACACCCAGAACAATATTTATTAGAAATACAGGGTTTTCGGAAAGTCACTGTGCACTTATATATTTATTAACAGACATGTTTCAATATCGAATAGGAGGTAAATATGAATGATAATTGCAAAAAATGTTGAAAGTGACCCCGTTGGCATCAATACAGGCTTGGATCCTTCTTATTTTGTTTCTAAACACCGCTATCAGTTGCTGGCTTGAAATAGACTGAATGAATGCTGTTATCGCTGTTTTCAAAACTACACAGTGACTTTCCGAACACCCTGTATAATCTCACAAAAAAAGCAAATTACAATTGTAGTGTGTTGTAAAATAGAAGGAAAGATAGTTTCACTTGATAACGAACCAGTAGACAGTAGAGATCAAACTTTAACAGAAACTGAAGGACGGTCTTTAACAGGATAATTACAATGTGGTTGGCACAGAGAAATAGCAAGCTTTTCGTGGAACTGTTGACAGTTTAATCCACACTGAAATACAAGGATGAAGGTAATATTGACAACAGTAAGATACACATTTAGTACGAAGTAATCCAAATGGGTGTATAGCCACTATAAAACTACCACTGACAACAGGTGACAGGATGAAAGGTTTTAAGTGGACAATGAAACACACACAACGAGATGACCAAAGTTAGAAACGTGTACTTTTAGCAGGTGCATTCTATATCGAATTATCTGGTAAGGATGAAAGACATTTTGCTTGATGGGATAGAGAAAAATGGATCAATGGAATATTCACAACAATGGTTTGGATTTCACAATTAACATGTTTTACGCTGAATAGGCTTATATAAAAACTGAGAAAGTTAATTAAAAGGCTTAGCTGAACTGTGGAGAGTAATACGGGACATTTGTAACGATAATCCACAATTACATATTGACAAACGGTAGAGCAGCATGAGAAAACGGTGTGATGTTTCATGTGATGAGAAGGTCTCACATCAAAATGATAATCACGCCCCTCGTCATGTTGACAAAACGTTAAAATCCCTTCACTATAGATCTCTTTTAGTAGGATGGTCAAATTCCTGAACTCTTTATGGTTATTATTCTGTTAAAGATCTCAATGCCGTAAGATAAACCAGATAGTAAAACTTGTGTCTATAAAGATAGTAACGAAGATGGTACACTACATGGAAATTTCTAAAAACGCTTTATCAAAAGTATAGCATCTTTTTACGCAGTTATTTCATGACTTCCTTATATAGAAAAAAAGATTTTCCTTTCTCTCCTATTACACTATTTTTTCTAGTGATGGTGAGCTTTTGGTAAGATAACACTGGTATTGTGGTAAAACTTTCTTTTGGAATACTTAAATTCTTTTTTTCTCTCAATCTTATCTTAATCATTGGGATAAAATATTATGGTATGGAAATCTATACTCTAACATACTCCATTGATAATTAGAGAGTTAAACAGCAGTATCGAATCATATGGCATGGTAATCTATACTTTAACATACTCCATTAATAGGTAGAGAGTTAGACAGTAGGATAAAATCATATGGTATGGTGATCTATACTCTAACACACTCCATAAAATAGCAATGGGTGGTAAGCAGTGTCGGAAAAGTCCCTAGTAACGGGGGGTAAGCAGTGGGGAAATGTCCCAAGCAACAAGTAGATAAGCAGTGGGGGAAATGCCCCTAGCAATGGAGGTAAGTTGTGGTGGAAATGTCTCTAGTATCGGGAGTAAGCTGTGTGTCAAATGGCCCAAGCAACGGGCGGGTATCAGCGGGGGAAATGTCCCAAGCAACAGTGAGGTAAGCAGTGAGGGAAATTCCCTGAAAACGGGGGTAAGCAATGGGATGTCCCTAACAACGGGGGGTAAGCAGTGTCGGAAATGTCCCTAGCAACGGGGGGTAAGCAGTGTCGGAAATGTCCCTAGCAACGGGGGGTAAGCAGTGTCGAAAATGTCCCTAGCAACGGGGTAAGCAATTTTGGAAATGTCCCTTGAAACGGGGGGTAAGCAGTATTGGAAATCTCCCTAGCAACATTTGGGTAAGAAGTGTTGGAAAGGACCCCAGCAACGAGGTGTAAGCAGTGTTGGAAATGTACCAAGCAACGAGTGGTTAAGCACTGTTGTAAATGTCTCTAGCATCGGGGAATAAGCAGTGATGATGATGATGATACTAATGATGATGATACCAATGATGATGATACCACTGATGATAATGATGATAACGACACTAATGATGATGATACCAATGATGATGATGATGATGATACCACTGATGATAATGATGATAACGACACTAATGATGATGATACTACTGATGATGATGATGATGATGATGATGATGATGATGATACTACTGATGATGATCATGATGATACTAATGATGATGATAATGATGATGATGATAATGATGATTATACTATTGATGATGATACCACTGATGATAATGATGATAACGATACTAATGATGATAATGATGATACTATTGATGATATATGATGATAATGATGATGATACCACTGATGATAATGATGATGATACCAATAATGATGATGATGATGATACTATTGATGATGATGATACCACTGATGATAATGATGATAACGATACTAATTATGATAATGATGATGATACCATTGATAATAATGATGATGATGATACAAAAGATAATAATGATGATGATACAAAAAATAATAATGATGATGATGATGATACAAAAGATAATAATGATGATGATGATGATGATATATTAATGATGATACTAATGATGATGATACAAAAGATAATAATGATGATGATGATGATATTAATGATGATACTAATGATGGTGATGATACTTGATCGTCAGCTTTTAGATTATTATAATCAAATCACAAGGGTGCCAGCTCTTAGACTATAATAATTACATCACTTGACCGTCAGCTTTTAGACTATTATAATCAAATCACATGACTACCAACTCTTGGACTATTATGATTACATCATTTGACCATCACTCTTACGGTATACTGAAAACCACAAAGTGCTTGCGCCATTTGTTTCTGCAATGGGATGCGAACCACGGATCCACAATCCAACACGTTAAGTGCTAAATCACATCCTGCCCAGAGAGAACGAGCGAGCCACATAAGAGGAAAAATGTACTTGAGTAAAAGACAAATGTTGGAAGAGAATTCTTCTTTAGATACGGTGTGTTTTGTTTACATTTATATTGCATTAAAATATTGTAAATAAACAATGTATATCAAAACTTTGTTTTCTGATGTCATTTGTGTTATTTATACGATAAAACTTAAATCATCAATCTCATACACTGGCACAGTTTTCTTTATTCTTATACAAGACGGTAGAGTACGTTTTGACACCGGAAATCCGATAAATATCTTTAATGGTTCATGTGCAACATGTGTGTTTCACACGTCTCACGCTACTGTTTAAAATAGCAATATTTAGAATGTGAAATTATATTGAAAATTGCTTCGGTCACGGATGACGTTATTCACAGTTCTTGCTCCTAAAGGACAAGAAAGGATGTTTAGTTACGTACAGGAGAAAGTTATTCGTCAAGAAGAAAATGATCGAAAAAAAAGTGCATTGATTGTCTACCGAGAAACCACGATAGCTCAGAAGAGAGTTTTAATATCAATAACAGTGGTTGTACACGCACGACACAACCTCGGACATGCGCATTTTATTTCACAGAAGATGTTTATCTTCTGTTTACTTACGAAAGCTTAAAGAAATTTAGGTGTATGTTTTTTTGACAACACTGGGAAAAGTCGGCTATTTCTATAATTCGTTTTTGGTTTGTTTGTTTTTTTGACAAACTTCAGAAACATTTCTATCTTAAAAATCTAACCGCGTCTTGACCATTTGGCACGATCGCGAAATCTAATATAAGAATCAGAGTACTTTATTTCTATGAGGGAGTTAATGTGGACAACATTACATTCAAGAAAGTGGCGCCACAATAAAGATTTTCTATCAGAAATTGGGTCAAAGATCAAACTGTTTCAGGTCAACACTACATTCCAAAAAGGTGGATAGGTAATACAGATTACCTATTAGAGATTGGGTCAAAGATAAAATATTTCGGGTCAACATGACATTCGAGAAAGGTGGCGTCACAGTAAAAATTTCCTGTTAGAGATTAGGTCAAAGTTAAAACTGTCTCAACGATTTCTGCTTCGTACCGCCGTTTCATTTCTGTATGAGAAGTTAAAGTTTAACGTGATCATAAAAGATATTGTGTAGAAAAACCCAGACTAACTTTCGGTTGGGACAAGTTCTTTTGTTGAAGACTACAGCAATAATTATGATCTCCACGCCCCACAGGTTTATAACCAATGTCACTCCCTTGAATTAACTCTAGTAACACTCAACAAGCGTGTTAAGGCGTGCGACTTGTAATCTGAAGGTCGTGGTTTCGCATCCCCGTCGCGCCAAACATGCTCGCTCTTTCAGCCGTAGGGCGTTAAAATGTAAGGGTCAGTATTTGTTGGTAAAAGAGTAGCTCAAGAGTTGGCGGTGGGTGGTGATGACTAGCTGCCTTCCCTTTAGTCTTACACTGCTAAATTAGGGGCCCTCGAGTAGCTTTGCGCGAAATTCAAAAATGAACAAACACTCAACAATGTTTAACCTCCAGAACAGTATAATTATTCTTAATACACTCCAACAAATAATATCAACAAAAGAGTGTCTTTCAGAGCTCAACCTGTGTTATAGCAGAAACAATCATATTGTAGTGTCTTTCAGAACAATTACTGGTGATTTTAACAGGGCGTTTCGGATGAGAAACTTTTACAACAAACGTGAGCAAACAAGTTGTAATGAGTGTCATTGTAAATATACGTTTTACTCAAGCACGTGAATATTGTATGCGTACTCTCCAGTTTGTGTATACAAATATTTCTACAATAAATTTTAAAATTATAATCACTGCCGTATAACTCTGTTTTACACAAGGAAATCAGGAACGTTTTACCTAAGATTAAAAGAGAAGAGAAAATGTAATATTTCGTTTTAAAAACAACATATTTTGATTGATGTGTAGCTACGCCTTCTCCGACCTCTTTCGTTTAACATTTTATTGCCTTGTAACTAGGCCTGTTGCCGGGAGTGTAGGTGTGTCATAATTATTTTGTTCGAGTCAAAATGTTGGTTGTATTTCTGTTTGTATTTATTATATGTGTGTATTGCATGCGACTCCCACGTGGTTAATGTCGTATCCTAAACTTAGTGTTAAGTTTTTTACAGAGAGCTTTCGCTCTAGCTTGTGAGTATTGAATATAATGATCATGCGGCCCGTGCTTCTAATTCCCTAAGTAATCTTTCCCTGTGAAAAAAGTTTGGTGACCCTGAGCTAGAAACAAACAGAAATACAACCAACATTTTATTTACCAAAAGGTTATCAAAGAAGGTGACATTAGCAAAAGCAATTGTCATATCGCACATAGTGAGTACACATCTAAATTTCACTAAGCTGCAAAAAAAGTTAGTGAGATTTATGAAATTGGCGTTTGGCTTTTAAAATATCTTCAATGTTCGGTTCTGAATTGCTGCATCCAATCATTAGAATTGCTTTCAAATGTTCATCAGTCAACCTTGATCGACGTACCGACATCACATACTTCATTTTGAAAATGCTTATTCACAGACATAAGTTGTTCCGCACATTCATGCCATACCAGATTCGTACTGCTTCAGCTTTGGAAAATCATCATCAGGTATGCAGCTGTAAAATGCAATAAGTTGCTTCTCTCTGTGTTTTGCTTTCAACAAGTCATTTCCTTGCAAATCGATGACCTCCAGCTGAAGTTCCACTGGCACGTCATCAATGACACAATCAAAAAGAATTTTGAAAAGGAGAACGTCACTTTCGATTCTGTCGAGATCCAAAATCTCTCTAAAATGCTTATTTAAATCACCAATAATCTTTTCTGAAACTCCAGGTTGACATCTTCTGTGATTCCAGCATGAAACTCATTGAAACACTAAAATGAGAGAGGTTCCTCCTTCCAAATGTGCTTCAAACAATGACAGCTTTCTCCAAAATCCTTTAATGATTCTATAGAGAACACAGGCAAAGTTATTCTCACCCTGAAGTTTCAAGTTCAATTCATTCATGTGATGTCAATCAAAATTGACAACTTTGACAACCAGGTTGGATCCGACAGAAGTGGATCGGCTCTATATTTCTCGATAAAATTATATCTATTTCTCTTCTCAGCTTATAAAACGAGACAAGACGTTACCGCAGCTGAGCCACCTCACCGCCGTGTGATAAGGCAAGTCACAGAAATCCGAATCAATTTCTTCAAGAAACACCTTGAACTGGCGATGATTAAGTGCATGACTCGAATGAAATTCACTGCAGAAATGACTTGTTTCAGTACGCAAGAAATATCTAAGTCTTTTCTACAGAGTGCTTGCTCGTGTATGATGCAGTGTATGAACAGAGCGCTTCAGAGTTGAAGATCTTCCAACTGTTTCCTGATCAGACCCGTCTTTACTCCAGCCATGTTTCTTCCTCCATCAACTGTAACACCTCTAAGCTGATTCCACTGAAGGCTATAGTCTTTCAAAGTTTTATGCACTTCCATGAAAATGTCTTCTCCACTTGTTCTTCCGTGCGTGCTGCAAACTGATGCCAACTCTTCCGTGATCTGAAAGTCCAAATTAACTCCACGAATGAACACGAGAAATTGTGACGTACTTGAGAGATCAGTAGACTCATCCTGTGCCAGAGAATACCATAGGGAGTTTCTAGCTTTTGGCGTATCTGTAATGCGATGTTCTCTCCAAGTTCTTCTGCTCTCCGTACAACTGAAGTTGCTGAAAGGCAAATTGTCTTTTTCAGGACACAGCTCATTTGCTGCTTCCATCATACGCTCTTTGATGAAGTTGTCGTCAATAAAAGGTTTTCCTCGCTCTGCCATCCTATGCACTATTTTGTAACTTGTACGAGTGACAGATTCATTTTCAGCAAACTTTCTCGTGAAGAGATTCTTTTGAGATTCAAAACCACGTATCATGGATTCAAATTTCTCAGAACGGAACTTTCCTGAAAATTTCAAATATGTTGATCGATGTTTTGTTTCATAGTGACGCCGAAGACTATACTCTTTTAAAATGGCAACACTTTCTGTGCATATCACACAAGTAGCTTTCTGTTTTATTGTTTCCACAAAGAAGTGCTTTTCTCCCCATTCATCATTGAAAGCATGACACTCAAAGTCCACTTTTCTTCTTTTAAAAGCAGTCATGAAAAAAAAACAGGGTCTGAAAATGAAAAACACAGATCGCTGTGAGAAAAGTATTGTACTGGTCCAAGAACGCACAAACAAAATATATTGAAACGTACCTTTGGCACGAAACTTACCTAAGAACGAGTTACGAAAAGCTCATAACCCGACTACTAAGAGAAATGAGCTTGCTGAAGCGGTAACCCAAGCCCGCTGAATTTACAAGACGAGTCGATAGGACGAGGGTTAAGTCTGTACTTGTTTTCGAAATCCAAATGCTTTTATAGATACGTGCCCCGATATGAATAAACGGGCAGCAAGGACGAAAGAAGAATTTTCCTATTGGTTAAAAATGCGCGTGACAGCCTTGTTTCTTTTTATCATAACGTCTTGTATTTGTCAGCTTGAAGCGACCATCGGTGTGATTTATTTTGTTATGACAGTCGGACATTTTAATTTCAAGCGGCTAGCTGCTGGCGGGCCGGTCAAAATTACCTCGAGGGCCGTAGTTTGGTGACTCCTGGCCTACAACATTCAGTTTGATTTTCTCCTCCATATTTGAGGGTCAAGCAATTGAAAAGTCGAAAGTTCGAGCGACCATGATACTAAAGACGTTCCTTTTTTTTTTTACAGCTGAGAGTGCTTTATAAGTATGATCGTCGATTACATTGTTCGATATGATTTTAAACAACATCTTTATTGCGGAGGGTGTTGACGATTATTTGTCTTTCCTTTCTCGTGATTTGTGAGTCAAAGATAGAGACGGCTGCATTCTATGGCGTTTCTCACCTGGTCATTAAGATTCGTGTTCCCACAGGGAATTTCACATTCAACATCAATATTTTCATGCTTTCTTCCATTAGTGAATTTATTTATTAGTTGGATATTTAATCAGTTCCAAGTCTCTAACCTTGTATTCATTTCTTTTGGTATTCTAACATTTTGTTTGAGATCTCATCTGTTGCAAAGTGCTCTGTTTTTAGTTTTTCTAATTCCTCAGATTTATTCATAACCTTTTAGTTATTTTATATATTTTCATTTTAAGACGAAAAATAAATAAAATCATTGTTCATTAGTCACAACCGATCAACAATAACAATAAGAGGTGCTTCAATGTGTTAAAAGTTCAGCTGTCTTTACCTTTCCATCTTCCTATCTTTATCAGGTTGTTTTCCTGTCTTTATCTATCCGCCTGTCTGTCTTTACCTATTAGTCTTTGTGTCTTTATATACCAGTCTTTCTTCTTTTTATCAATGCGTTTTCTTGGCTAATTCAACAGTTTTCCTGTTATTATACACCTGTCATCAAGGTACTGTTAATATAATCTATAAGTGTACTCACCCATTTCAGTCTCTTGGTGTTGGGCTTCTCTGTGTCACATTTTAACGATCCACAGAAGGTAAAGTTACAGTAAAGTGTGAATGTTGTATTATGTTCTATTTAATATTATAGAGACAAGTTATGGCAGTATCCGTGTAACAACTTAAACAAATGTTTTTCTTTTCTTTTCGAGTTACGAAGGGAGAAGTGTAATGAGTAGAAACAACTGTGTTAGAATTAAAACGTCGTTCCAAACGAATAGTGGGATTGGCCGTACCATTATGACGCTCCCACTGCTGAAAGGGCGAGCATTAAGATGTTTGGTGCGACCGGGATTCGAACCAAATCGAACGCCTTAACCCACCTGGCCATCTTAATGGCCAACCATCTTAATTCAGTGAAGACAGGTTGAGAGGATTACTGTTAAGTCAACAGTGAAACAGCTGTTTCCTTTTGGTTCTGACAGACAACATAACGTATGGACGTTTAAAAGTTTGATTGACGATAAAAGACAAACTGAAAACACGCTTAAAGTTTGTATTTATGATTAACTGCTTATTTTAAACATTAGTTTATTCAGAACCAAAGTAACCAGATGTAAAAACTGAACCTGTCAGGATTAGAACCTCCGATTCTCCAGAGGCGTGGGTTAGAATACCGTTTGATTCTAATTTCTACGAAGTCAGATTTTGGAATAAATGAATAAAACGTGTAAACGGTTCTGTTTCCTGTTAAAGTATTTATATTTTTAAGAAAACCACCAAGCCTAGCCGTCCCTAATATTGAAGTGATAGTCTAGAAGGTAACAATTAACACAACACCACCTACCGTCTACTCTTGGGCTGCTCTTTACCAACAAAAAGCGAGATTGATCGTCACATACAACGCTCCGAAGGCTGAAAGGATGACTACGTTCGAGTACGGGTTTCGATCATGTGACCAGCAGATTGCGAGTCTTGGGCACTAACCACCAGGCGATGCAAAGCCCGCTAAGGGATGCACTGTCACTCTTATAACGCACCAATATATTATAGTGCAGGGAATATTTTACATTATCGCGCGGAATCGAAGTAGATTCGATAGCTCCAAAATCCAGAGATCTACTAGCCCGGACTCAAATTCTAATAGAAAGAGTTGTAAAGTAAACTGTTATGATATGGGGAAAGAGAAGGTTTACAGTGACGTAATATTAAAATGACATCTGAGTATCTGAAGGAAAATCTAATAACAATCAGCGAGTCTTACGGGTCGAACAAGTGTATATGTACATTAACAAGAGGGCATAAAGTTAGGTCAAATACTTTTCCTTTACTGACACGTGCATATAAAGTTCTTCGTGAAGAATGTAACCAGACCCTCTGTCAAGTAATGAAAGTGACTTAGAAGCTGTGGGTAGAGGAAAAAGTAACGTAGACACTTTCCATTATCCGGCTGTAAAACTACAAATCGTTGTTGAGTATTTTTAGTTTATGGTCTGTCTCAATGTGGCAGCAGTTTGAAAGTTTAAACAGATTTTATCGGATGATTATTCAATTGCAAAATTGAAGCACACACACTGTGTTGCATCTGGTAGTTTATTACTACAACTGTAAAGTGTGGGTCTAAAAATGACTTTTATTTTAGCACACTCTTACAGTTTGTGTCTCAGGATTAAAAGTAT
Organism: Tachypleus tridentatus; assembly: GCF_004210375.1. NCBI lineage: Eukaryota > Metazoa > Arthropoda > Merostomata > Xiphosura > Limulidae > Tachypleus > Tachypleus tridentatus. The sequence goes on along the minus strand of NW_027467782.1, from coordinate 15,316,971 downwards.
TGTTACTGGTGCTTATAAAGAATAAATTCTGACAATTCTCAAATTATGTTTCGTCCTGTTGGTTTATCATTGAACTGTTTCCATGGATAGTATGGTATTATCTTAACAAAGAATTGAGAAATAACTTTTATCAGAGATGTGAATGGTTGTTGATAACAACAGTATCAAACATGCAATCATTAAGTGTTAGAAACAGATTCGCATTTGAAAGATTGGAGAGTACATCAGAAGAAATCAGAGACAAAATACAACTTGGTTATGGAAGGTTATCACATGCAGACTTTAATAAATGATGAACACATTCTTCAGTTTCCTTACATATTTTTACAACACTTGAAGTTACCTTTTTCAAGCCTCTCTGTCGTTTTTAGGTACAAAAGCTTTTCTTTCTTTATTGGACAATGTGTACACCACAACACAAGCTTTCTGGTTTTTTTTTGTTAACCATTCAAATTTTATACTCTTCATTATAGAACATTGATATGTCCTTGTAAAAATACAGTTTATTAAATTTGGTACTTCAGCATAATCATGCCCATTCATGACTGACTTTTAATAAAGTAGGTCATAATTTTGATGACTGAAATATCTGAACATGCAGTGACAGTGGGAGCATCAGCTACAACATCAACATCAATTAACAGTACAAATGTTTTTGTTGTTGAGGGTATAATTGCCCAGGTCTCCCACTCTACTGTGATATGAAAATAGCCTTTTCTGTGTAGCCATGAATTGTTGATCAGTGGGGTTGTTATTGAAGCCACCTTTGACACGGATAGCTGAAAATAATGGCTCATGGTAATCCTGACCCATTTTATAGGTCGATAAATACCTTATAAATTGACTTGAATCTTCCACCATTGGTGTTTTGCGAGAGGTTAAACATTGACTCCATGAAAAAAAAACAAAGAAATACGAGGTCAGAGATCGGTTAATTCTAATACCTGATAATTTAGCTGTGGAAGGAAAACTGGAGTGCCACGAGAGAAACCCACTTTCACAAACCAGATGCCAAAATATATGTGGATGGGAAGGTCTAAACTAAAGTTGGGAGTTAATAGTTCTTGATTCTGCCGAAAAATATATCTGGTTAGTGCTTGACTTGTAAAGAAAAAAGATAATTGGACAAGATAATCATTACTAAATTGAGATAAAAGACATTAGTAAATAAAGTTGAGAGTATTATTGGGTGAAATGTGCGTTTGCCAAGAGGAGGGAGTAGCTGATAGATCGGTAAACTGGGTTGTAAGCGAGTTATGGTTTACTGCTTCGTTGTAAAATTTAGTGACTCGTTGAAGTAAACGTGTTTTAATAGGTGATATGTTGTGTATTTTATCGAGGTAACAATGGGGAGTATAGCATGGCAAACGGAAGGCAGTTCTAGTAGCCGTGTATTGTAATGTTTGTAATTTTTTTGGTGAGAGAGTCGGGCATGTTACAGAGTAGCATGCAACTATACTCGACCGAGGGGTATAATGTATACGAATATAATAGTTTGAGGGGTACATCCTTTGTTCATACCGCTAATCCTTCAAAGGAAGGAGATGCGTTGACTGAAACGTGATGCAATTATGTTAATATGGGTTGGCTAGTAAGTTTAGAATTAAAATGGACACCTAGAAATTTAACAGATTTTGAGAAGGGGATCACAGTATTATGGATTTTAAGTTGTACCTTGGACATTCTTTTCTTTTACTTTTAAAGCATCTATAAAATAAAATGGCTTGAGATTTGTGAGGATTAAGTGCTTCCTGCCAGTTGTCGCACCATTGCGTGATGGTAGTCTGTACACGATAAGCGGGTTAGTAGACGTACTCCAAACAGCTCTGTCATCGGCGTATTGTGAATCATGAGTGTGAGTAATGGCATGGAAAGGAATGCCATTCACAGAGAATGTATAGCAAAGGGCTGAGCACGGAGTCTTGGGGACTCCCGCTAATATGGGAAACGAGTGAGAGAGTTCATTGTTAACTTTAACTCTGGCGAAAGCTACCTATCCAACGGGTAAAGGTATACGGACTGTTCATGGAGAAAAGCTTATAGAGCAGAGCGTTATGCCACACCGAATCAAAAGCTTGCCTGATATCAAGGAATACGGCTACCTGATTCCGGTTAAAAGTTTGAAATGGAGATTCAGTAACTCAAACGAGGTGATTAGCAGTTTGACGTCGGGAGGCTTTCTGAATATTTGCCAGGAGATTATTAGTCTCAGCGAAGAAAATAAGTCTATTTGTAACTGGGGCGTAGATTTTATACACCCGATGGGGGAGGATGATTTTTGCAACCACTTAGGTGGAATACCGAGCCGACTGACCACCTGGGCATCGCTGGACAATAATGTGTGATAGCTACAACACAAGTAATTGCAAGTTTCTCGAAAATACTTAAACAATCACAAATATATTACATTCCTGTTAAACGCTCATCAAACACGTTGTGATATAATGTCTATAAGCACGTCTATTAAATAAAAGCGTATTACCGTAAAGCACAAGCACTTTATTAGAGGGCAGTTATAATCTGAAATTTCATGGATTAATGAGGGCCACAAACACAGATCTGATGAGCCCTGTTGTAAAATCGAGGCTCAGACTAAAGGGAGCGTAGGGGGGGGGTGATGTAGGGCGCGTCTGGATCCAAGCAGCCCGAACCTGTCGTTAACTGTACACTAAACGTACACTATGGTCAGCGACTTCGGCAGCTAAGGAGAGTAAGGCGTTCGACAATAAAACCGGCTAGACATGCATGAGAATAAATGGCGTAGGAAAACCGCACAATATAAACATAAGATTGATGCAGCTACAAGCTACAAATGGCCTGCCAGATCCAGATCACAGGAGTTTACGCTTGGGAGCAATATTTTCGAATTTCATGCTCTGTTCAATCTGTTGTGATGAAAAGTTTACTTAATCTTACACCACGTACAAGACGTAGGTAGATTCTGTGATAGTGCTTGCAAGCCTTGCATGTATACTTGGGCTTACTGACTGATACTTACGAACTATCGCTGAGATCGAAAAGTTTAGAAACATGCCTATATTCATCATCATCATCTGCCACTCGATTCCTTAAGGAACATAGGACCGCAATCACTGCGGTTTCCGTAACAGGTTTTTAAGTGAGTAGGTTGTTAGCCCATTGCACCTAGCCGTCCGTAATTTAGAAGTGTAAGACTAGAGGGAAGGTAGTTAGTCATCACCACCCACCGCCAACTCTTGGGCTACACTTTTACAAACGAATAGTGGGATTGCTCGTGACATTATAACACACCCACAGCTGGGAGGGCGAGCATGTTTAGCGCGACGCGGACGCGAACCCGCGACCCTCAGATTACGAGTCGCATGCCTTAACGCGCTCGGCCATGCCTATATTAAAGATGTACATTTAGGTTACTGAAAAAGCCTACATCTAAGCCCAATTATGTAATTCGATTGGCAAGAACACGAGAATCACAAGAACAAACACAAATTTGTGAGCCTGTAATGCAATAAAACAATTCAACTGACCAAACTGTAGGGAGGGATGATTGTATGCACCGCCCCCCACCTAAAATGAAGGGGGGATGTATCCCCTATTTCCCAGATCTACGCCCCTGCTGGTGGTAATTCTACGATACCCGATGTGTTTGTTTTCTTGTGGGTTTTTTTATTTTGCGCAAAGCTACACAAGGGATGTATGCGCTAGCCGTCCTTAATTTAGCAGTGTAAGACTGGAGGAAGATCAGTTAGTCATCATCACCCACCGCCAACTCTTGGGCTTCTCTTTTACCAACGAATAGTGGAATTGACCGTCGTAGTATAACACCCCTACGGCTGAAAGGGCGAGTATGTTTGGTGCGACGGGGATTCAAACCCGCGATTTTCAGATTACGAGTCAAGCGTCTTAACCACCTGGCCATGTTGGGCCCAACCCGATGTGTATATAGTGTGATCACAGTAATGACCAAAACTTTGTATGTGTTTTAAATAATAGTCTTCGTTACCGTAAAACCAGTTACATGTAATAAAATAATACTTAACCAATAAGTAAACTTAAAACGAAACTATTAAAGTGAGATTTGCTTCTGAAGTATTTTGATACACGTTTTCACATGCTAATACAATTTTGTGTCTTTCAATAAATGCATCAGATAATACGTAATAATTAATACGTATATTAATTATTTTGTCCCAACAGCTTTCATTAACTCTTTTCTTTTCTAAAAAATATTTAAAATATTTGAAGTTTGATATTTTTAACCTGTTCGACACTTCAAGCAATACATTAATTAAAGGACTATATTAGAAATCTCCAGGTTCGGAAGCAACCGTTCCTAATTTACAACTGGTGGTTAGATGTGGGTGGGAGAGTGAATCATTCAGCAGCACCCACTGCATACCTTTAACGGAATGTACCGACACTGAACTACTGCTTTTGTAAAATATTCACTGCTGAAAGTATAAATCATGTATGACAACATTGTGTGCTCTCGAACGTTGGACTTTCGAATATGCAACCTGACATACTAAATGCCCAAGGCGGTGAGTAGTAATGACTAGCTGCCTTCCCTCTTGTTTTACACTGCTAAATTAGGGACGGATAGCACAGATACCTGTCGTGTAGCTTTGGGCGAAATTCAAAACAAACCAAACCAGTCTTTTTGTGTGTGACGTATATTCATCACAGTTAACAGGTGGATCATTGTTGTCAAGTAGACTTTCGGAAAACTCGCGTGATTTGTATAAAAGCAGCCAACCAAGAGTCAAGAGAAAATATTATTATTGGACAGCTACAGTCAGTGTGCTATAGGTGTATGAAGCCATAACTGTGATTAACGTCTATATTTAATCGGAAACTACAGAACTTGACCAGAAACATTATAGATTTCGAAAATTATCAACCGTTCAACTTCAGTGAGATACTTCGGACGTTATTATTTACGAGGACATTAAATGTCTCCCTCGCCGAAAGAAGTTAACTCGTGTGATTGTGAAGCTATCTAAGAAAGGCGTCATTAGTATAGACGCCAACCAAACTAGCTAACTTAAGCAAGATGTGTGACAATATTTACTCAGAATTAATTTGCTCGTCGTGTATCGTCGATAGAATATTCGGTTCCAGACCGGATATAAGACTCAATACTGTCTGTAAAACTGTTCTTTTTTAGCCGTCATTTGTAATAATTATTAGTAATAACTGTTATTATAAATTGTATTATTTTTATGTTTATATAATAAAATATATTTGTGTTAAAAGAGGAAATTGTGAATATCAATCTTGTTAGCAAATATAAATTTCATACATATTAATAGTTAATTAACAACTAAATTTAAGTTTCAAGTAATTTGGAAACTCTTTTTAAATAATAATTCGTAACACTTGTAAGCTAATTTAATTTGTTTAGAATTAAGCACAAAGCTACACAAGAGACTATCTATGCTGTGCCAATCATGGGTATCGAAACCCGGTTTTTTAAACGTTCAGGTCCGCAGACATACCGCTGTAAGATAAATGATAAATCAATGTCATTATTTAAAGCACAAACTCACCAAAATAAACTCAAAATTGAATTGAAAAAGGCTCAATTGAATCTTAACAAAATCTATAAGATTTCTACAAAACCTCAATCAAAACATGTCTTAACATCTTTAAAAGATCTATATTATTTGATACACGACAGTTAGAAATAACAATTACACTAAATATAATTATTTTGGATCATACATTTCCAGTCATCATTTGTTCACTATGCAATTTTTCACAAACCACACTGGCTGTACAATGTTTCTTTCATTAAAATTATCGTAACAGCAGAGATATGGCAGTGAAGTCATAACACAGATCAAGCGTTATACGTATAACACTCCTTATATTTTATGAGTACAACCTCACGTGACAGCTAAACAAGTGAGTCTCACCAAACATGCTCGCCCTTTGAGCCGTGGGAGCGTTATAATGTTATGGTTAATCCCACTATTCGTTGGTAAAATGGTAGCCCAAGAGTTGGCGGTGGGTGATGATGACTAGCTGCCTTCCTCTAGTCTTATACTGCTAAATTAGTGACGGCTAGCACAGGTAGCCCTCGAGTAGCTGTGCGCGAAATTCAAAACAAATCAAGTGATTCGTGGGAGTATTCTTTAATGAACCTGTTTTAGTATGAACAGTTGTAACACTGATGCACCACTCAACGGAAAAATAAAAGATCCCTGAATAAGGTTTACATAAATGAAAATTGTTTTGATGTATCAGTGTCTGTCATCACTGCTGAGCAGTGTTGGATAGTATGAAACGACCAGAAAAGTGTGTTTGAAAGTGCTATCGACTGACATTAGTCACTGCATTCTAACACTTTAAAATTACAATAAGTAATTACGAACAACATTTCCTATTTACAAAATTTAAAATTTTAATGAAGCTGTACAGCTTCCACTGAACATTCTGTTAGTTGTGTTTCTCAAAACGTACTGGTATGGGCGTTAACACTTTATTATTAATACAGCAAAAAACAACGTTTCGACCTTCCTTGGTCATCTTCAGGTTAACAAATAGAGAGTTTGCAACTGACCGTTGCCGGCCGTCCTGAAATACTTTTTATTTCAAGTAGGTTTCTGGTAGTCAAGAAGAATTCTTTTAGTTCCATGAACACATCAAGCAAGAATTAACTCCTGACTTCACATTAAATGGTATAATAAATTATTAAGTTATGAGACTAATTATATCACCTGTCAGGTGGAATTAATGTGTATATATACATATACACACCTCCCCGCTAGTCCAGCGGTATGTCTTCGGATTTACATCGCTAACATCAGGGATTCGATTCCACTCAGTGGGCTGAGAAATTGTCATCCCGGTTGGGGGTTGTGCAGTAGGCTAACAATTGTTGTTGTTTTTGAATTTCGCACAAAGTTACTCGAGGGTTATCTGTGCTAGCCGTCCCTAACTTAGCAGTGTAAGATTAGAGTGAAGGCAGCAAGTCATTACCACCCACTGCCAACTCTTGGGCTACTCTGTTACCAACGAATAGTGGGATTGACCGTAACATTATAAAGCCCCCACGGCTGAAAGGGCGAGCATGTTTGTTACGACGGGGATGCGAACCCGCGACCCTCAGATTACGAGTCGCACGCTTTAATGCGCTTGGCCATGTTAACAACTGTTGGCTTCTTGTAAGGGTAAGGTTCAGTAGCCAGTGCAATAAATACTTACTGGATAGAGGAACTACATTTCTCTTCTTAAAATGTCATGTAAGAGGGGGATAGGAACAAAAGAAATGAACCCTTTCATTACAGACTCGCTGTGTGTGACTTTGTTCATAATCATCAGTTTCCACACTGTAACTTTTAAAATGATATGTGTATCTTCACAAAATCTGACTAGCTTTCTGTAAATATTACTAGTTTTTTGTATACAAAAAATTAAAAGTTTTTGATCAAGTATTTTCACTAAAATTAAGTTATCTTTTGAAATTCAAGAATTGTTCAAACTAGTCCACTTTCTCTTTTCCTCCTCTTCGAAAACTGCATTACAACAAACTTTAAGTGTTTTCAATCAATGGCAAGTAGTGTAGTGACTAGAAAATATAAGTTCAGGGTTGTAAGATAAAATACACTGTTTAATGTAAGTAGTGTTAATTTTGTGAGTTAATATTTCATGACTGTTTTGTTTCACAGTAAGAAAGTTGAAAGCAGAAGGTTATTGAAAGTTGTGTAATTCATATCAAGGCTACAGAGATTTCTAGAATGCCTCAATGCAAGAAATAAAAAGTGTCAACAACCATATTAAAGATCACAGAGTAGGAAGTGAGCCAAAAGTAAAACCATGGAAAAGAGAGTTTCAGTCAGAGAGAAGTTAGAAAATGTGAAATGAATCATTTAAAATAGAGAAAAATAGTTTGACTTGTCAACTGCATTTTAAACTAATTGAATTTGGCCAAAGTGGATTTTTGTGAAGAAGAGAACCATACAGTATTTAGATCCAGTTGTGATACATATATTGTGAAGAATTTGTCATGTTTCACTTGTTTTGAACATATTTTAAAATAAGTGGAATGCATGCTGTTCATTTATTTTTGAATTTATCTCCAAAATGTGGCAAACACCCATTGTAAAATAATCCTTAGTCCAACACACCAATTTAAATGATTATATATACTATTTAAAAGTAAGTTTCTAACTGGAATGAAATCAGAACATTGGAATAATTGTGGTTCTTTAAAAAGCTGTGGGAGTGGGTGTGCTTTTAGGTCTAATACACCAGTGTCCAAATGTATTTCATAGTCACCAAAACTGTTTAAAATGTGTTTACATTTTCACCATTTGGAAAAACTGCATTTTTATAATCACCAAAACTGTTTAAAATGTGTTAAAAGTTTTTCTATGTGGCAAAAAATTAACTGTGTTTTTACAGATGGGTAAAAAAATAAATAATAATGTTTTCAATTATTTATTAATAGAATTAATTATACTGAAAAATAGGTGGTAGAAGTAAAGCACCAGTTCACCACAGGTCAATAGCTGTTTTGGCATGTGTGAAGTGGTGACCATGTGAGACCCTATGGGTCTGAGGGGTCCAGGGCATGTGAAAAACAATATTCTTTTCTCTCTTCACATATCTGGTACCGATGAATGTGTTTGATTGTCAAACATAATGAATCTAATAATTACATGTTCTTATTCTGTTTGAAAAGAAGAAAGTCGTGTTTATGTTTATTATTTCCAAAACAAATCTGATTGATAAATGTTTTAAAATGAATTTATTGCAAATAGAAACATTTAACTGCTTTATAAGCTTTAATACTTTTAAAGACAAACATATTTATCAATGCATTTGATGCACAAGTAAAGCATTCACATGCTGAACTGGAAACAAGTGTTGATAAGTGGATATTTCTAGTCAACTGTTAAAAAAACCTTGCAAGAATTTTTTAAAATTATTTTCCTGATTTAGTAAAGTGAAACTTCAATTACTCAGGAGCCTCTTGTTGGGAAAGTTTTGTTTACGTATTTCGGCATACATGCTGTTTTGCCTATCTTCATGAAAAGTAATTAAAGGTTGTTTAATCAAATTATAGATGATAACAACCAGAGTAACCAGACAATAATAAAGCTGTATTATATTTAATTTTACTTTTCTTTCATAAATCAACAAACATGGCAGTGGACTTGAAGTACTATTGACACCCACCTGGAAAATAGAATAACAACTGTTCTCAGTGTTCTGGAAATGAAACTTGTATTTATGTCTGAGAAAAGAAGGAAAATAGCTAAATTTTGTCTTGATTTGTTGAAAGTAGAATTAGTTGGTATACTGATACCATAAACCTCATTGCTATATATATATAAAACACAAATATCTGTCTTTCTCTTGTTACATTATCTTCACTGGACCAATCTTAACCAAACTGTGTGAAATGTTTTTTAAAGAAGACCAAAAACAGCAGTGCTTTCAATAGATGACTATCCTTCTTCATGAGAGTAAATGTGAAGATAATTTGGAAAAGGGGGCATGTTAATGGAGGGTTCGTAACTCCTCCACCCTCATTATTGCTGTTATTGAACACTTTAATAAAGTTAACATTAATTATATTTGAAGATGGTGTCTTGATCTTAAACTAAAAAGTAAGACACGTTTATAATTTTTCTAATATGCATGCATACAGTGTGCCTAAAGCAGACAAACATTTAATATATACATCTCAGAGACTGTGCTGGGCTCTCTTTGGAGGAATTAAATGAACAAAGATGACTGCCTTTGTTACAATAATACATAAACTGAGATGAAGTTTCTATTTCAACAGCCACCATAAGGCTGGTATGAAAAGCTGTTGTTTGAGTTGTAATAATTTCTTACTTTGACCTGTCTGTAAGACACTTCTGTAGCCATTGGTTTTCTATTAAATAATCATGTGAAACACTGCAGAAAGATGTGATGAGCTGGGTGTTGAAAGCAGGTAACAGAATGCACCCCTACTGACATTACAATTGATACTACCTCTTTCTACAGGGTCATAATAACCATTATACAGTCTAGTAAATGAATGTTCTAAATGAATTGTATGAAAATCAAGATTTTTCTAATTTATCATATCTTCCAGCCCCAGGTTTTGTTTAAGTTCATGTACAAATAAAGGACAGGTACCTCAGCTTGATAAATATGAAACATAAAATTTGGAGTTATTTTTATGATTCTAGCTCAGAACTTCTTACTAGGGCATGTGCTAGTTGACTTCTAGGTGTTGCTGTACCTAATATGAGTCATGACAGCTGGTACCTGCTGCTTCATGGGATAGTTCACCTGGTATCAACTTGAGTGTGAATTTGTATCATTAATGGCACAAAAGTAATATGTTCTTCTGGATTATTGCCATCTAAGTTGATTGGCCAGCTACAAGGAGAACATAATCATGTAATTAGTTTCTGTTTCGAAAGAATTGTGACCTGTAAAGTGCAGAATTTTTATCTAGGTATGTGTTGAGTCTGCAGTGCATTTTTTAATATTTTTTTCCTTTTGAGTCTGTTTTAATTTTCATTCCTCATGTCAATTTTATTTTGCAAAGTGGTAAACATCTGAACTAATTATAGATTATCAAAAAGTTAGAACTTGTGTTTGGTAAACCCCATGTTCTTTATAATGTAATATTTTCTCACACTAATCTTCCATCTCAATAAATCACCAAGTGTGTCAGTATGCAGGGTGTGGATTACATGAATGCCTCTATTTTTGTAAACTATAATAATTAATCACATCAGTACTTCCAAAGTTTATTTTTCATTGTATGGATCTCTGGTAAATCTGTTTTAAGTTTATTTTATATTGTCTTGACAGAACTAATGGGGGCATCTAGTCAACTGTGAAAGTATTATCAAAGTAGCCATTATTCTAAACCAAAACATATATGGTTAAGAATAGAATAGCTCTTCATCCCTACCATGCCTTGTATTGAGTGAATCATTACGGTCTGCATTTGAAAATAGATCTTTGTGGTCATCCATTGCACTGTTTCAAGTGTTGTTGTTCCTTCAGACTCTCCACTGTATTTTATGCCCTCACTTTTCTTCTAATGAAGATTGATAGCCCTCATTACATTCCAGTTTTCCCATAAGTACCACATCTTTCTTATCTGGGTGAAATGTATACCTGGCTCAGTCTCCCACACCAGTTTTCCAAATTTGACTTTCTTGTCTTCAGGTGTGTCCTCTGGATGGCTTTGGAGGATGCTTCTTTCCTTCCCTCAAACTGTTTCTTCCACCTATTCAATGTAAGATTCTTGCTATATGTTGATATGACATAATGCACTGTATTGGAAGTTGTAATTCACCTAAACTGTAAATGTATTTCTGGAAGGTTCTTACCAAATTTCACACTTCCCATCTTACCTTTTCATTAAAACCTGATGCTTCCAGATTCTAAGAGAACTTAAAGTGATATCTGGTAGAATTGAACAGAGGAAGTCATAAGCGTAATGAGAATACATTGCACTATTACTGATGGAGGGTTGTCACATGATAATTTTAATGAATAATTTGCAATCAAGAGGAGGCAGTAACTCAGGACATGCTTGAAAACAAGTTTCACAAATAGATGCCAGCATTGAATGAGAATATCTATTGATGTAAAAGGATTGTTTGTTTGTTTTATAATTTCGTGAAAGCTACATGAGGTCTATCTCCACTAGCCATCCTTAATTTAGCAGTGTAAGACTAGAGGGAAGACAGCTAGTCATCACCACTCGCTGCCAACTCTTGGGCTACTTCTCTACCAATGAATGTTGGGATTGACCGTAACATTAGAAGTCCCCTACAGCCAAAGGGTGAGCATGTTTGGTGTGATGGGGATTGGAACTAGCAACTTTCAAATTACGAGTTGAGGGTCTTAACTGCCTGGTTATTTCAGACCTGTGTAAAAGGAGATAAGTACTTATTGGAATTACATTTTTAGTACAAAAAATTATAAATATCACAACAATTTTATAGAATACGTGATGTAGATTAAAAATAAGTATGCAGATTAATCAGTCTGTAGAATGGTATTCTTGAAATATTGAAAATATGATTCAAATTATAAAATTTAGTAATTTTAAATATTAAAAACATCTAATACTTTTATGACCTGCCAAGGAAAGAAAAAAAAAAATGTAGTGTTGGTAATTTGATTCATCCAAAAACAGCTTACATCCATAAGGGTTTGTATTCAGTTGTAATTATTTCAGTCCCAGTAAAAATAGTTGCATAACTCAGTGTTAAAAATGTGTAACTGAATAACTGTACATTTTGATTTAAAGGGGAGATTCGACAAATTCTGAAGAGTTAAAATAACAGTTTTAGAAATATATTATTTCCAAGGAACTTTCAAAGTGTGATCACAGTAATGGTTACAAGGTTTATAGATCAAAATAATCCATTGTGTTATTAATATTGTAAGGATTAAAACCATACATTTACTAAAATAGATTAATTTCTGCATATAATCTAAGCAGAACTGTTGTATTACATATTCAAAACTAACATCATATTATTAGGACATTGCGAATGTTACAGCTACATACACTTCTAAAAGGTTATTAATATAACTTGGAGAAATGGTGCTTACTTGTGTGAATATAATACACCACTTACTTAGTAAAATTCATATAATTAAATAGTAATTGTGCACAATTTTCTAACTGCTGCATAATAAACTTACAAGGAAAGTATACAGTTTTATCACCTCACAAAAATATAAGACTAGAAACATATTAATCCATTACTTTTTAAAAGGTACAATAATTTTATAAATAGCATGTGGTAATATGTTCACATTACAAATTATTAGTATACATAATGAATAATGGACTATTTTTAAAAAGGGTCGATAATAAGTCTGAAAACGTCTCGTGGTCGTCGTTTTTCGAAGATTGTTTTTTCTTTGTAGGAGTAAAAATGTTGAGAACACGAGACAGTAATAGAAGATTCTGTCGAACACAGCATCAGTTCCATATCTCTAGGGTGAATGAGACTGTCCCAAGAGTTGGTGATGACTAGCTGTCTTCCTTTTAGTTTTACACTGCTAATTTAGGGACGGCTAGAACAAATAGCCCTCGTGTAGCTGTGCATGAAATTCAAAACCAAACAAAAACCAATATTTCCTTGAAGTTTACTATTCTTCTGGCGCTGCATGGCCAGGTGGTTAAGGCGCTTAACTTGTAATGCGAGGGTCGCGGGTTCGAATTTCCGTCTCACCAAACATGCTAGTCCTTTCAGCCGTAGGGGCATTATAGTGTCCCGATCAAACCCACTATTCGTTGGTAAAAGAGTAGCCCAAGAGTTGGCGGTCAGTGGTGATAACAAGCTGCCTTCCTTCTATTCTTACATTGCTAAATTAGGGACGGCTAATACAGTTAGCCCTCGTGTAAATGTGCGCGAAATTCGAAAAAGAAAACAAAAACCAATATTTCGTTGAAGTTTTCTATTTTTCTACCTAAAAGTTAAAGCTGAACGTCAAGGCCACTTATTAACGAGTGTTTTATATCTTGAATATTATGAAGTGTTTGTTTATTATGATTTATATGTTTATTGTAGAGCATATTCAGCGGGGATATCAACCGTGTTGAAAATCGATACACTTATCTCTGTACCACTGTGGATCTTTTTATAAAGTGAATGGAGTAATTTGTTTGTTTGTTGTTAAACGCGATGTTTCGTGAAGGGCTATTTGTATGCTGTCGAAGGTTTTTAAAATTCGAATTTTACCTTATATGTGCTATCAGAATTGTTATCACTTGCAGCATTCAAATCAATAAAAGATACATTCTACTTAAGTTGGTTACTTTTGTTGTGTTTGAGAAACGAGCTTTTGCTGAAAACGTTCTAAGTGTCTTAGTTTTGTTTCTCTTTACACGTCCCTCCCAGTGCCACAGTCTGTAAACTCGCACAAACCGGGTTTAGATACCCATTGTGTAGCTTTGTGTTTAATTCCAAACAAGCAAGCAATTAAATCTTTAGACGTAATATGTGAAAAAAACAAAGGTAATTTATCACGTGACTGACTGGACAGTGGTCTGCGTTCTGGACTGTGAATCGGAGGTCTTACACGTTGCCTTAAAATGGCGCCTCGCACTTTGGGTCTGTGTCAAAAGATCGACATTGAAATTACATTATTAGAGTGGCTCAAGGGCTGGATGTCAGCGCTGTTGTAGCCACTTTAAAATTAGGGACTACTAACCCAGATAGCCCTTGTAAATATCCGAAACAAACAAAATTATTTCTCTTAGTGGCTGTTCCCTACACAGCTTTGACCCTCACTGAGCTGAGACTCCGTCGCCCTTTGACTATGAGATTTCACTGACCCCTATGCCCTTGGGTTAAGTCTTGATGGGAGAAAAATTGCTTGTACTTGTCGGATTTTAAAAGACTTTTATAAAAGCAGTCTTCACGTGTCAAATTGTTTAGATAGTATACAATAGTATCTGTTTGTACAAGTGTGCACGAAATATTTCTATTACCTAAATTACTGAGACAAAACTAGTACAGTTTAACTGTTGTCTCCTGGCGACATATATTTCATAATAGTTTTTACTTTTATGAGACTTTTTTATTTGTTTTAAGTTCAAATTCCTTTAGTAACAAGTTTCTCCAGTATAGCTGTTTACATGTAACACCAATCAAATATTACTTTGTTATTATATGGTTACAAGTCTTATTTTACATTGTAGGTTATTAGTAGCGTGTTAACAGTAGTCAGGATTTTGAGATTGGAAGAAATATTTTTACCCTGGCATTGATTACGTAAAACAAACCGTAAAAAAGTTATAACATAATCGTTTAAAATTTATGGATTAAAATCAATCAAGCATGTCTTCATTCGTTGAATTTCTTTTTATTTTTGTCGTACTTGGTCTCTCTAAGTGTTTCGGTCTCGTTCAGGCCAGTCGAGAGGTTGTACAAAGTAAATATGGGCAGCGATTATGTCTTGACTGTACTTTTCAGGTACTACTTTTTGTTATCTTGGGTTAAAAATCGTAACTTAGCTCCTGTCAGTAAAGTTTTAAAGATGGCATCTTTAAGGGCTGAAACTGGTAAAGCAACCAAAGAAAGCTTGTTACACTATCAAACTTGATGCTTCGCATGAAGGGTCCTTTAAAAGAAATCCAAAATACTTCCGCAGCCCCGTGGGTCTTCAAAGCCGGTATTTCCAGGTCGATAGCGGTTATATGAATGCCGTAGGTGAGTTTCGTTTGCTCGTCAGTTCATCGTTGTACAAACGGTTTCTTTAACGACACTATAATAAACATAAAAAGTAACTGATTTTACTCTCAGGTTTTAGACAGAAATATATAATTGCTCAATATGATAAAATTAGTTGGATTAACGGTTGTGCTCACTTGTCTCTTGTTAAATGCAAAGCTACATAACGGACTATATTTGACTGTGCCCACCGCTTATCGAACTCCGATTTTATCCGGCCCGGCATGGCCTAGCGCGTAAGGCGTGCGACTCGTAATCCGAGGGTCGCGGGTTCGCGCCCGCGTCGCGCTAAACATGTTCGCCCTCCCAGCCGTGGGGGTGTATAATGTGACGGTCAATCCCACTATTCGTTGGTAAAAGAGTAGCCCAAGAGTTGGCGGTGGGTGGTGATGACTAGCTGCCTTCCCTCTAGTCTTACACTGCTAAATTAGGGACGGCTAGCACAGATCGCTCTCGAGTAGCTTTGTGCGAAATTCCCAAACAAACAAACAAACAAAACCGATTTTATCTTGACGAGCCTGTAAGATTACTTCTGTGTTAGCGAGAGCACCCCATTCTAGTGGACAGTGTAAGAACTTGAAGACTGATGTTGATATAAGCCTTCACCTCGTGCAACTAACTATTCACGTAATGTAATACATATCTTCGAGATAATTTTGTAAACTTGGCTGAGAGCTGTAAATTCGAATAGCCCTTCAGTATTTAAGTTGTACCTGTGAAAAAAAGAAGGGCTGGCGAAACGACGAGTAAGTAACTGAACAAGAACATTAAACAAATATTTGGAAGTACATGCTTGGATTGGAAAAGTTGTTTCAGTCTTATAAGGTAATACGACGTGAACTGGAAGATAAGTGCTAACCCTAAAGTTGATTTGGCTCTAATAACGTTAAAAAAAACTCGTTGAGCGTTTGAAACCTGTCTCACACGTATATCGCTGTCGTGCAAGATTCGAATATTCGTTCCAAACTTTTCTCCAAGACCAGTAGTTAACGTGAATTATTTTTCGTCTTTAATCAGCGATAACAGGAATAATTATGTGGATACAGATAATTAAGATTTATTTCCCTTTTGCTCTTTAATCTTTTGTTTAAAATCGTAATACTATTTTCTGATATCTTTGTACCGATATCGCCTTGAAAACATACTGTTTATCAGTATTGTAGGGTCAATACTAACTAGCTCTTACTGTTATTTTTAGCCGCGGCATAGCGATTCGTAGTACACCTCTGAGTTGTTGTTTTTTAAGAGCACAAACGTTTAGCTCACAGCTTCGTCATTTCTTGATGTATTTGAGATTTAATTGCAGTTTTGAATTCAGAAGATCAAACCCTTTCGACTGACGTATTTGATCACGTCCAAAGTCTCATAGATGAATCTACTCTAATCGTGCCTAAAAGAATTTCTATTTGAGGGTAGGCGAGTAGATAACGTGCTGAGTAATAAAGTTGAATCGGGTTGTATGCTTGGTATTGCCTATACAGAAAAATATAGCTAATAAATCGACTAGTAGATTATCCATGCCTAAAAGTGATCCAAGTGTTGTAGATATTAAGGATTCGTTCTTATTTATTTTAGTAACCTTTAATTTTTCGGAGCAATTCAATAACGTAATAAGTTATTAGTAGCGTACTAGGTTAATACTGTATTTCTGGAAACGGATTCCTTCTTATCCTAGAATTTCCAGTTCATCAATTCGAAAATAAATGTTGGGTTATAACAAAGGGTTGCCATTGTTGTTTGTTATTAAACACAAAAATTCACAAAGGGTTATCTGTGTTCTGCCCACCATGGGTATCAAAGCCCGGTTTCTTGTGGTATAAGTCCGCCGACATTCCACTGTGCTACTGGGGGAATCACAGAGGGTTCTTGCCTTCATAATATTTATCTTTTGCCATTACTGAAAAAACCTACAATAAATTCAGAATATATTTCACGGTATCACTGACCATTAGATACCACTTTGGAGAGCTAATTATTAGAATATTTTAGAATAGGCCTTTGTTTACAGTTATAACTCTGAGTGTAAGTTGTAGAACAGGCTTTTCATTGCAGTTATAATTTTGAAAATGAGTTATCAGTTCGAGAATAATACCTGTAATATTACCCCACCTTTAAATAGTCTAAAAACGTCATTTGTTATGAACATTTATTCACAATAAAAAGAATACAACATTAAAATCTTTGCAACTTCTCTTTGTTGACATGAAAATGACATAAGAATGTCGAAATGTTGTTCTTCACTTTACTTTACTTAAAGTTTCAATACTCGTACCAGCCATCTTGATAATACATTTTTACTTCAAGTGGATTTTTTCCTTATCACGGACAATAAATAGTTATTAAAAACAGGACTAGCCATAAAAAGAGATTTCACATATGTTTCGGTATCTGTGTAAAGTATTGTAACATTGTATTAATTTCAATCGTAAATACTTCATTTTATTACAGACATTAGAGTAGCCTATTTTTCGGAAAGTTAGTGTTAAAATTCCGTAGTTTTTAATGTCGATAATGATTTCAGAGATATAACATGAAATAATTCAGAAATGAAATAAATTTTATAATATTGTTCAGATTGTTGGTACAAAATAAATTTCTGTTTAAAATTAACTTTACTAGAGTGTTGCTTCATACAAGTTTACATAAACCTCGTTTATGCGAATGTATATAAATAATTTGTGTATCTAGTAAAAATAAAAATAAAATGTATTAATTGTTGCGTTTTTTATTATTTTCATGGAGAAAAAACAATCTTGTATTATGTGGAGGTTATGTCACAAGTTCCTGAAGAAATCTACCACACGAAGTATTATACAGATATTAAGGTATACACTCAACGTCTTTCAAGGTTTTTGTGTAAAATATTTGAGTTTTATAGAAGGATCTCCACCTTTCATAGTTTAGACGAACAGAAAGAATTAATTCATTAAATATTCATAAAGGAAAAACGATTTCAAATAATGGCATAAACATGGAAATTTCTGATCATATGTCAAATATTCAACATACTTCTTGTGAAAAAAATGACTTTGTGAAGTCATGTTCAGAAAATAGAACTTTCAGTATTCCAGATACGAACTATTCAGATAATATCATCTACTCAGAAGCTTCACACGAACCATCTTCCAAAGAAAAGGTAGCCGTACAAAAACTGACAGAAAAATATGGTACTCTGGGCCGAATTAATGTAGAGGACACAGACAAAAGTATCAGTTGTGGTTCTTTCAACGATGCGGATTTTCGACAGGATTTAGAAGATGAATGAAATAACATATGCAGCGAATTGACATAGCCCAAGTCGAAACGGTTTTTCGTAGCCACAAAACACTTGTATTTGTGTGCCAGTGTCTGGCCAATCTGTATCTGAGAAAGCCAGAGGAAGAATGGCAGTTATCCCTGACAGGTATCCCTGTCCTGCTGTTTGATGAAGGAGAAACGAGAGCACGAACTAAACGAAAACTGAAACTGGTCTTCGCCGAAAAAAGCACAGGTGTCATTCTTTGGCATGATGTCATTGACAATTTGACGAATTACGAGGCCCAAGATAATACTTTTCACACCATGTTCCTTTCCACCGATCACAGCCAAATGGGTGGTTTCAGTTTCGAAAACAAAACAGCTGCCAGACAGTTTCACGAACAAGTCGACCTACTGACGTCGGATCCTCTCAATATATCTTTATCCGTTCCTAAAGCTAAAGGGAAAAATTCCAGGAAGTTGGAAAAAATAAAGTTACCCCAAAAATGTGATATTTCTCTTCCTTGCTGTTTCGAACACGTCACAAGTATAGATATTAGAGATAAAGAGCAATTTTATACGCTGACGAATTTAGTGCAAAGGAAATCTAAAAAGGCATTAGAGCAATCTGTTCATGAGTAGACGTCCATTGGGACCAATAGTACCTTTCCTCATGGAGACCAAATTAATGTAGAATGCCCGTACTTAATTATTATTAGACTAGAAGGTTTTGATGTTTCGCCGATATCGTAAAAACGATTCGTGAACAGTATAAGCACTAGTGAGACGTTTCGTATGATGACAATTTTTATATTAAATGTGCAAAGTGGAGAATGGTAATTCGAACAATATGTGCAAGTTTGTTAAGAATCGCTGTGTATTTGTGATTTCTTTCTCTCAGAACATATGTGAACCCTAGAACGAACCACATCTATTGGACAAAGTGACATACACAGTTATAATAATCGTATTTTCTTATAGGTCGTAATGTTTTTTTCAATTTTAAAAATGGATTTCAAACAGTCCGTTTATATTGAGAATTTCATTATCGTTTTTGTTAATTTAAGTCTGATACATAAGCACGTTTTTGCAACAGTTAAGTTTAGAGAAATAATATATAACTTAATTCTCAAGTTAGGATTCTATTAGTAAAATATATTAACCAGTTTTAGAGTAGAAATAGGTTTTTAAAAGACAAACCATCTCTCGAGATGCTACCTTCAGGTTATAGTTAATAAAATTATGATTTGTTTGTGTCAACTTTCTTTTAAGAACTTTATATTGAACACAGCAGTATAAATGAATTTCGAAAATTAGGTTTTTAGCTTTAAGATTCAAGCAAGGCTTGGTTCAATATATATATATTATTCGTTAATATTTACTTTATTTCTGCACTTGATTACAAGAGCTAACATTTTGGAATGTATAGATCGCTCTCTCTCTCTCTATATATATATATATGTATGTGTGTGTGTGTGGGTATCGCCATTACATAAACAGGTCTGGATTTAAAATATGAATATCTTTTTAATTATATCTTATTTTAACTGATTTAACCCGTAATTATAACAAAAAATCAGATGGCGCTGTCTTTATTAAAAGCAGACTTAGCTTTTAAGCTCATGTTATCTTGTATTTGTCAACAAACTTCTTATATACACTTTTATAACAAAATGTAGTCAACATTAACGACACGTAAACCACTAATAATTATTCGCTCTGGTTATAACAGATATAGTGTTGTTGAAATGTTGTGGAACACATTTCTTTATTTGCGGGCAGAAATCCTTATTAATATTCTAAACCTCAAATTGCTAATGTGTTTTCTTGTATATTGTAGAATTCACTAAGACTTAAATCACATACACAAAAAGAAACGTGACATTTGTAAATGACTTTTAATTAACTTCTATGTTTGGTGACAACGTTATTTTTATATGGAGAGTGAACCTGAAAATGTGTGCACACGTGTATGTACTGCAATATAAGGACAAAAACCCTTAAACCAATTTTTTTAGTAGATATTACATTCTTTGAATTTTTTTTAAACTAGTTTCTTCAAATATCGGAATTTTTTCTTTGATACCAACTTTTGCGAGTCATGTTCTCTGTCATTACCAATTTTTGTGAAATAAGCTTTCTTCCTTTATAAAAATAATGTGCGACAATTATGTGTAGTTAGAATACAGACAGTTTTATATGACATTTTATGATTAATTAGTTGGTTAGATCTCATTATCAAGAAATTTTTTTAAGTTACTTAAGTTAAAACTCGTAACGATCCTTAATTTCTTTTGTTTTTATAATAACAGACCTTGAAATTTAAACCAATAGTGTGATGGTAGGGATACTAGAAATAGCATGAACTTTATGAATTATGGTTCAAAAAAAGGAAAAAAAAACCTGTAATTAAATAATTTGGCCTTACTGTTTGCTGTCGTTAAACTTTATTACATATGTCTTCTAAAAATATGTGTCGTTGATATATATATACATGAATAGACGCCTTTCATCTGAGTTAATTTTTATTAGTTTATTATATCTTAGTACAGACCCGGGCTTGTTTTTAAGGGACAGAATCCAATATTTCCATCAATCTGACAGTGTCATTGTTATTATATGAACGTATAACTACTTATTCTGTTTTGTTAAAAAAAAAAAGCTTTAAATTGTAGAGACAAACATAATTTATGTGGCTTGTACGTCACTAAAAGTTAACTACTTTGAATAATTTTATTCCAGGATCTTTACTGGTTTGTTACATCTTCTTTTTTAAATTTTATTTTGTACATTTATACATTAGATATGGAAATGGTGCTTGCATTGTGATCGCTACATATATTTACTTCGTTCTATATTAAACCTCAGCTAAGCCTTTTTCATTTATCAATAAATTTTCACCTGACAAATATTTAGCGATCTGCAGATAATTTGTTCACCGAGGAAGACAGGAAGAGCTAAACATCTGTTTCTTTTCTTTGTATAACGTTTACACAACCAGTTCCCCCAATCATCAGGTTTCTGAATTACATTCACAAACTACTTACTAAAAACAGCATCGTCGATAAGACCTCATCGCACTAATTAGGATAATAGTGTATTTTTACCTTTTCTGATACACTAAGGTATTCTTGATTTTTGATATACAGTGGCACCTCGGTTCTTGAACTTATTCCGTTCCAGAAGGCTGTTCGAAAACTGAATCAATTTTTCTCATAAAAAATACTGTAAATTAAATTAATCCGTTACAGACCTCCAAAAATTACGCATTTTGAAGCATTTTAAGTAAAATATTGCTTATTTATACCTATATGATAATATTTATATGCATAAAGTCAACCACAAAAACTATAAACACAACAAAAAAGCAATAAATGAAAATTTAACTGCACTTTACCTGTGCTGAGGAGAGCTGATGGCGTAAGTGAAAGGTGGAGAGTAGGAGGGTTATTATTGTTTGGAAGGGGAGTCACCTTCCATAAAAACGTCAGGTAACTCTCCTTCTGGGGTTCTTTCTCTTTTCTGTCTCTCTGCACCGCTGCAACCTGCTTGAGACTTATTGGACCTATTTCTCACTAAAATATTGTCTAATGAGGTTTGTTTCTGCCTGAATTTTAAAATGTTTCTGAAGTAAGACATGGCATTGTTATTGAAAAGGTTTATGCTGCGATTTCCTACAGCTTTGTCAGGGTGAAAATTTTCCACAAAACTTTGTAACTCTCCCATATTTCCACACATTTCCTTGATCAGTGAACTAGAAACATCATCCCTTCCCTCCTCCACATCTGAAGACACTCCCTCAGTTGCCTTCTGTTGCTGCTCCATCTAAAGGTCTTGGAGTTCTTCCGTGGGGAGCTCAGCGTTGTGGTTTTCCACCAACTCCTACACATCATCACCACTCACATTCAAGCCTATACACTTGCCTAGTGAGACAATATCCTCGACAACAGGCTCAACCTCAAAGCCTTCAAAGTCTCTATTTGCTACTGAGTCTGGCCACAATTTATTCTGAGTTCATAGTCCTCAAAGACACTTCCCTCCAGGTTTTGTCTATGATTCTCAAGCAATGGAGTACATTAAAGTGATTTTTACAGAACTCTCTGAGGGTTAGCTCTCTGTTAGTGGTCACTTCAAAGCACCTTTGAAGCAGTGCTTTGGTGTAGATTTTCTTAAAGTTCGATATGACCTGCTGGTCCATTGGCTGAATGAGAGGAGTCGTGTTAGGGGGCAAGAGCTTTACAGTAATGAAACTGTACTCCTCCACCAACCCGTTTTCCAAGCCTGGTGAGTGAGCAGGTGCATTGTCCATCACAAGAAGGGCCTTGAGTGGTAACTATTTTTCTGTGAAGTAATTCTTTACACTTGGAGCAAACACTTCATGGACTCACTCCATAAAAAACTGCCTGGCTACCCATGCTTTACTATTAGCCCTCCACATGACATTTAGTTTACTTTTCAGGACAATATTTTTCTTAAAAACCCTCGGATTCTCAGAATGGTACACAAGCAAAGGCTTAAGTTTTAAGTCCCCACTTGCATTACTACATAACAATAGAGTTAGCCTGTCCTTCATTGGCTTGTGCCCTAGTAGTAACTTCTCCTCCTTGGTGATGTAGGTCTTCTTTGGCATTTTCTTCCAAAAGAGGCCTTTCTCATCACAGTTGAACACTTATTGGGGAATAAAACCCTCAGCTTCTACAGAGTCCTTAGATTTCCAAACAAATTTATCAGCAGCGTCTTTCTTAGAAATGGCACCTTCCCCATGTCTCACCACACTATGTATGCCACTTCTCTTCCTAACTTTTTCAAACCATCCCCCACTAGCCTTAAAGGCATCGCTTGTATCAGTACTCGTTCCAGCGGTGTTTTTCAGGAGGTCAGCATGTAACTGCTTTGCTCTCTCACAAATGATGGTCTCAGAAATGCTATCACCAGATAACTGTTTTTCGTTTACCCAAATCAATAACAGTTTTTCTACCTCTTCCACTGTTTGTGATCTTTGTTTCGTAAGCACTGTCACTACTTTTGCAATATCAGCTCCTTTGATGAACTCTTTATTTTTCAGTATGGTTCAGACTGTAGACTTCGCCATACCAAACTGTGTAGCAAGATCAGACACGCGAACACCACTCTCATACTTCGCTATGAGATCTTTTTTGTCACCTCTATTGTGGCTCTAACAACTTTTCTTTTTGGTTTGCTACTTTCATTATCTTTCTTTGACCCCATGGTGGCTTATTTAATCAGAATATTTAGAAAAAAACAACAAAGGAAAACGAGAACGTTCACAGCAGATTTTAGCGGGGGTGTGGACTGAGCGACATTTGCGGGTAAAATGTTTTGGGCAAGCTTGGCGTGGGCTGAAAATGGTCGTTTGGGTCATCAGTCGGGTTATTTTGGGGATTCGGGCTACGACAGCTTGGTTCGGGAACTGAGTTTATGTTCGACAATCGAGACATTTTTTTTCTCAAACAATATGTTCGAAACCCGAGGCACCACTGTAATTTCAAATTATCACCTACACGAGATAGTTGATAACTTTGCTGTAAGGAATTTTGATGTTATATTATTGGGTCACTTAGGTATTTTCTCTGGGGACTTATTTATCTTCTCGGAGTAATACAAATTCGTTAATAATAATAACATACTTCGCTTTAAAAACGTATTATCAATTCATGATCTGATATAAAAATTAGACTACAACAAGTGTTTTTTTATGAATTGTTATAAAGATATTACTATTTTTGAAAACAGTTTGTGGCAACGATTGAATATTTTAAATAGAACGTAACGAATATTTATGTGTCTTTAAAACGATACTTTATTTTAAAGGCTTTAAATATATTGTATTTTTATTGTATAAAACAAGCAAAATTGGCTTTAAAGTGATATTGAGACGTGGAATTTTGCTGTACATCGAACTATTTTTATTTCTGCCTTTAAACCGCGTTAAAATATTACATTTTTGTTTTGTATGTTCATATTATAAATTTTGAATGTTAACTTCATATGATGTTTCAGGCTGGAATGTAACATCCGAGCTATGCTGTATGTGTACGATGGCTGGATGTAAGTTCAAATATAAAGCCTTCATTTTTATCTCTTTTTCTATAAATAATGTAGGCTATAACATTAAATAAAAGAGTATAAAATAATAAAAATGTGTTTTTCATAGCATCTTTATTGTGGTTATTCCTAAAATAAATCAGTACTAATATTTTAACAGTATTTCCTAGTATGGTTCGCTCGTTGATGAGTACAAAGACACATAATGGGCTATCTGTGTCATGCCCACCACGGGTAAAGAAACCTGGTTTTTGGTGTTACGAGCCTGTACAATTATTGCTTAGCCACTAGATGTCGATGGGGGAAGGAGGTTATGTCACTGAGTAAAAAAATCTACAAGAGGTAGTTCATGGTTTCAGTCCCTTTCTTAAATTAAAAACGTTACATAAATGAGTTACTTTAAGGGCTTTCTTATATAAAAGTGTATAGATAAATTACAGCAGGGTTTATCAACGGGTCCGGCATGGCCAGGTGGTTAAGGCGCTCGACTCGTAATCCGAAGGTCGTGGGTTTGAATCTCCGTTACACTAAACATGCTCGCTCTTTCAGCCGTGGGGTGACGATCAATCCCACTATTCGTTGGTAAAAGAGTAGTGGGTGGTGATGAGGAGGCACTTTATAATGTTTGTTTGGAATTAAGAACAAAGCTATCTGTGCTCTGCCCACCACGGGTATCGAAACCCGGTTTCTAGCGGTGTGAGTCCGCAGACAACCGTTGTGCCACTGTGGGTCTTTATAATGTTTCAGTTTCAATGCGTAGAAATGGGTTAGTGCTAGTACTTGTTTCGATTAAGAACTTGCAAAAACACTTCAGTTTTCCGCAATAATTCACAAAACATTTGAAACCACATTTTTTTTATTCACATATCATGATTTAATACAATGTTAAACAGTTCCTTGAAAATGATATTTACAGTTCCTTTACCTACAATTTGTGAGAAATTAATTTTTATTTTACTGTGACATTAGGTTAGATAACTTCACTTATACGTTACTGTGGTGAACTACTTTTTAACCTTAATTTTCTATTCTGCATACAGTTTTATACTTTATTTATTACAAAGGGATTTTAAACTACTTACTTTATTACAGAAGGGATATTAAACTACTTACATTATTTATTAGATATATTTTTAAACTAGTTACTTTATTTGTTACATAATGAGTTTCAACTACATTATTTATTTATTACTGAAGTATGTTAAACTACTTACTTTATTTATTACATAATGATTTTAAACTACTTACTTTATATATTACATAATGAGTGTAAATTACTTATTTTATTTATTGCATAATGATTTTAAACTACTTTCTTTATTTATTACAGAAATAATTTTAAACGACTTAATTTTTTACAGAAGGAATTTTAAACTATTTACTTTGTAATAAATAAAGTGAGTTTAAAATACTTTATTTTTTTATTACAGAGATTTTAAACTACTTACTTTATTACAGAAGGGATATTAAACGACTTATTTATTACAGAAATAATTTTAAACTAATTACTTTATTAATTACATAAAGAATTTTAAACCACATACTTTATTTATTACTTAATGATTTAAAATAACTTATTTTATTTATTGCATAATGATTTTAAACTACTTACTCTATTTATTACAGAGGGGTTTCAAACTACTTTATTTATTGCTGAAATAATTTTAAACTCATTACTTTATTACAGAAGGAATTTTGAACTATTTACTTTATTTTTACAAAGGGATTTTAAACTACTTAGTCTATTTATTATAAAGGGACATTAAACAACTTTATTTGTTACAAAATTAATAATTTGAAACTTCTAACTTTATTAAATAATTATTTTAAACGATTTACTTTATTTATTACAGAAAAAATAAAAAAACTCACTTTATTTACAGAAAGAATATTAAACTACTTCCTTTATTTATATTACATAATGATTGTGAACTATTTATTTTATTTATTGGAAAATGATTTTATACTACTTACTTTATATATTACATAATGATTTTAAACTACTTACTTTATTTATTATTGAAACAATTTTAAACTACTTACTTTATTTATTACAGAAGAAATTTTAAACTATTTACTTTATTTATTATAAAGGAATTTTAAATTACTTACTTTATTTATTATAGAGAGATTATAAACTACTTTATTTATTACAAAGGGATTTTAAACGACTTACTTTACTACAGAAGGGATACTAAACTACTCATTTTATTTATTACAGAAATAATTTTAAACTAATTACTTTATTTGTTACATAATGATTTTAATCTACTTTATTTATTACAAAGGAATTTTAAATTACTTTATTTATTACAAAATTAATAATTTTAAACAACTCACTTTATTTATTAAATTATGATTTTAAACTACTCAGTTTATTTATTAAATAATGATTCTAAACTATTTACTTTATTGATTACAGAAAAAAATAAACTACTTCATTTATTTATTTCGAAAAGGGTGTTAAACTTCTTACTTTATTTATTACAGGAATAATTTTCAACTACTTACTTTATTTATTACAAAATTAATGATTTAAAACCATTTACTATATTATGAAAAAATAGTTAAACTACTTAGTTGATTTATTACAGAAAGAATTTTAACCTACTTACTTTAATTATTAGAAAGTGATTTTAAACTACCTTATTTCTTTATTACAGAGGGATTTTAAACTACTTACTTTGTTACTGAAGGGATATTAAGCTACTTATTTTATTTATGACAGAAATAATTTTAAATTAATTACTTTATTTGTAACATAATGATTTTAAACTGCTTACTTTATTTATTATAAAAAGATTTTAAACTACTTACTTTATTTGTTGCATAATGATTTTAAACTACATACTTAATTGATTAGAAAAGGATTTTAAACTACTTTATATATTTAATACTGAGGGATTTTAAACTACTTACTTTCTATTATCAGGACCATGGTTATGAATGTAATACATTTAGTGTTTCATTACCACTTTGCTTTATTTCATCGTGCATATCACTTCAAATAGATCACTTGTAAATTATCACTTATCACAATATTATGAGCGGAAAATAAAATTACGCATTTCATATTGAATGTGTAAATATTTATAGTATATTTAATGCTAGTAAAGTAAGCTCTGGTAAGGGGTAATTATTTGGTTTTGAACAAACAAAAAATAATAATTGTTCCAATTAAATATAGGATTATCAGTATCAAATGTTTCTTTGCTATTTTTAAAAGTAAAGTGATGTTATCTGTATTTGCGAATTCTGATGTTTGTGGGTGAACTCTATGAAGATGTTTTTGGCTGCTTCTAAGGTATAGATAATCAAAGAGGCCGACTGTTGTTTATTTGCTAGATTTATGGTTTTATTTGGGTGTTTTTATGTCGTTGTTTTCTTATTTTTCCCTGCTTGCTTGCTCTCTTTTATTTGTTTATTGTTTGATGAGTGCGCAGCTTTTAAATAGGTATATGTTTGTGTTCTACACCCTTGTGCAAATTAATTGAAACAAATGGTCATTTTACAATATTTTCAGCATGATGGCCGGTGTTGGCTCGTTGGATTTCCTTTAACACTCATTTTTTTCACACAGACGGCGTCATTAGCTGTGTTTTGCGGTACGGTCGATCTATTTCTGGAATATATGACGAAATTTTGAGGAATATTACGTCATTCGAAATTGCATTAGAAGGGCAAAGAGACCAGTCAAAAAACAACTTCTTATCAACTCAATGAAGAAAAAACGGTATCAATGAGGTCTGAAATACAAGAACTAGACGCAAAAACAATGAAAGAAGGTGGTATTCAGTGATGAGGCTCATTTCTTCGTACAGGTCAAAGAAGTCTGCGAAAATGCAGACTGGTGAGAAACTTCAAGAATCTCACATCAATCAGTTCGTAGGACATCCCTTGAAGATGTTTTGAGGCTTTTTCAGCTACTATGGCGTCGGAGGCTTACATATCATGAAATTAATATTTAATCAAAAATAAAAATTATTAGAAATAACCACTTTATAATGAAGCATCTGATTTTCTGAATCTATCCTCCTCTGTTTAATAGCACGATGGCAATCTTTGGTAGTTAAAATATTAGAATTATTTTGTAACTATGCATCAGTACTGTTATTGGTTGAAAAGTGTTAAGATGAGGCATCCACAGTGTCACAAATAAGCTATATGAGAGTGTGAACTTTTCTATAGGCTTAACAGTAATTTTGAGGGCTATTACCTCTTGATATATTTGTTAGGCATTGAACACATAGCCCATTGCTCAAGTTGTATTTAAGAAAACACAGACACAGTAGAGTATCACTACTTTTCTTGGAAGTAACTTATTTCCTTTCATCAGAATTACCTTATTTTACGAGGGTGTGAATATCAACTCCTTTTAGTGGATGTAAACTATTTTAAACTATGGATACTAGAGGTAAATATGTGGACTAGTTAGAAGTTGAGGGAATAGAAGCTTTACTGAACCTAAATGCTGTTTCTGTTTAAAATGTAAAGAAAAATTGAGTCCTTATAAATGCAAGTTAGACAATGTCGTGTATTTTAACAGGCGGTGGATGGTGATGACTAGCTGCCTTCCCTCTAGTCTTACACTGCTAAATTAGGGACGGCTAGCACAGATAGCCCTCGAGTAGCTTTGTGCGAAATTAAAAAACACACCAAAAAACAAACCAATGGGAGGGGTTACAAAGTTCCATGAAGATTACCCAAACACGATGGATAGAGTTTTGAGGAACGCACTAACCGAATCTAGTATCTGTTTCTTCTCTCCCTCCCTCTTCCCCCAGATCCTGTGTTCATGAAGTTTCAAACTGTGTTTATATTCTCACTCAGAAGCTATTTAAACTAAACATACCTTACGTGCACAGATACCAATGCCACGGTTTGATACCAAAAGGGTTTAGTTTTTTTGTATACAAATCATACTTATGGCTAAATATAAAATAATTAGATGTCATAGGAAAGCTTAATGAGGCTTACCTCATTAGCACAAAAGCTTAATTGACATATTGGGGTATCTGTGAATCATGAAGGGTCCTAAACTCCACAGATATTTTGTTCTAATTATATCTAACATAGGTATGAGTTTACCTTAAAAATTAAGAATAAATCTCTTATGTTTTGAAGAAGGTTTTTAATTATTGTACAATTATATGGAAATTCAAAGTATTTAAAACAAGTTGTGACTGTATTGTTCAGTCGCAGAAATATGCTAGTTCTTTCAAAGAAGTCTTGGCTTATTATTATTCAAGTAAAGACAAATTCAAACTGTTTTAAAA
Source organism: Tachypleus tridentatus (assembly GCF_004210375.1). Taxonomy (NCBI): domain Eukaryota; kingdom Metazoa; phylum Arthropoda; class Merostomata; order Xiphosura; family Limulidae; genus Tachypleus; species Tachypleus tridentatus. Next base: position 15,287,189 of record NW_027467782.1, on the reverse strand, counting down.
ATATGTGACTTTTTACTAAAAGAAACGGGCCTGACATGGCCTAGCGCGTTAAGGCGTGCGCTTCGTAATCTGAGGGTCGCGGCTTCGCGCCCGAGTCGCGCCAAACATGCTCGCCCTCCCAGCCGTGGGGGCGTTATAATGTGACGGTCAATCCCACTATTCGTTGGTAAAAGAGTAACCCAAGAGTTGGTGGTGGGTGGTGATGACTAGCTGCCTTCCTTCTAGTCTTACACTACTAAATTAGGGACGGCTAGCACAGATAGCCCTCGAGTTGCTTTGTGCGAAATTCCAAAAAACAAACTTACAGAAATATTCAGAATGCTGTAGGGTATTTAAGAGCAAATCTAACACGCACGTGAACTTTCGAACCTTCCATTTAAGTGTTAAAGCGCCATCTATCCTGTGTTTGAGTTATAACCAGGGAATATGCTTGAAAATGTGTTAAAATGCTATTATCGAATCTTGCTATTTCTTTTTAATAAATGTCAATTTTGTATTCAGATCTTTTCTTACAGATTGGTCAAATATCAGACAGAAGGTCCAGTTGAAAAGACTAAGCTTCAACAAACAGTAGCAGCATGAAAATAGAGGAATAAAACCTGTATTAACTTGTGTTTAACAGTATATTAAAACTGTTTTATTGACTTATATTTTAATAAAAATAGTCTATTGTGACGTTTAAAACATTTACTTAGCAGGTACTCAGAGGTAAAAGGAATCATGTTACTAAGTTGAAAAATATATATTGTATACCGGACCACAGATCCGAGGTTCCATGATTCGAGTCCCACTGACTGTGCATACTTCTACTTCACTTACAGCGAATTTAACGGGAAAAACATTATACCACGTATTTATGCAGCGGTAGGTGCGTTAAAAAAGTGACTGTCAAGTAACATTATTGAGTTAGAGTAGCTCATGGAGTGGTGTTAACTGGCTTTTATTCTCCCTTCATTCTATCGTTTCGAAATTAGGAACGCAAGAAAACAAAGCCCGTGAGCAGCTTTAGGGAAAATTCAATAAGTAACAAACGGAGAAAAAAAATCATTGTAAATTACATGAATAGTAAACGATTGTTCCTACACACAAATAAAAACTGAAAACAGAAATATCGTCGTTTAGAGAAAACGAAATCTTAATGTGTAGATAAACAGATTTTCTTTGTTCTGATTAACGTCATTACTTTCTCTCTCTCTCTCTTTTAACAGAACACAATCAGCTGTCTTCACTCTGTTCACTTCTTGAAACGAATTCCGGGATCAGCACTACAATTTTGTTATACTGACACTGTCTATTGACATTTATATTTTTGTTACAGTGATTTCAATTTTGTTTTGTTTCTTGATAGTTTGTTTGCTAAGTTTTAACAAAATTATAGTAGAGGAAACGAATTTCCTTGTAAATCAGGTTTGTTTGTTTTAAAGTAATCAAAACATGAAGTAAAATAAAAGCAGCAATGATAAAATAAAAATTTATAAACTATGTTTTTCTTTGTAACTGTACTAGTTATCAAATAGTTTATGTAACGATAGAGATGTAACTGTACTACATATCATATAGTTTATGTACCGATATAGATGTAACTGTACTAGTTATCAAATAGTTTAAGTAACGATAAAGATGTAACTGCACTACATATCATATAGTTTATGTAACGATATAGATGTAACTGTACTACTTATCATGTAGTTTATGTAACGATATAGATGTAACTGTACTAGTTATCAATAGTTCAAGTAACGATAAAGATGTAACTGTACTACATATCATATAGTTTATGTACCGATATAGATGTAACTGTACTAGTTATCAAATAGTTTAAGTAACGATAAAGATGTAACTGTACTACATATCATATAGTTTATGTAACGATATAGATGTAACTGTACTACTTATCAAATAGTTTATGTAACGATATAGATGTAACTGTACTACTCATCAAATAGTTTATGTAACGATATAGATGTAACTGTACTACTCATCAAATAGTTTATGTAACGATATAGATGTAACGTTATGTAACTGTACATAACGTTATAGTTTATGTAACGATATATATGTAACTGTACTACGTATCATATAGTTTATGTAACGATATATATGTAACTGTACTACGTATCATATAGTTTATGTAACGATATAGATGTAACTGTACTACATATCAAATAGTTTATGTAACGATATAGATGTAACTGTACTACATATCAAATAGTTTATGTAACGATATAGATGTAACTGTACTACATATCATATAGTTTATGTAACGATATAGATGTAACTGTACTACATATCATATAGTTTATGTAACGATATAGATGTAACTGTACTACATATCATATAGTTTATGTAACGATATAGATGTAACTGTACTACATATCAAATAGTTTATGTAACGATATAGATGTAACTGTACTACTTATCAAATAGTTTATGTAACGATATAGATGTAACTGTACTACTTATCAAATAGTTTATGTAACGATATAGATGTAACTGTACTACTTATCAAATAGTTTATGTAACGATATAGATGTAACTGTACTACATATCAAATAGTTTATGTAACGATATAGATGTAACTGTACTACATATCAAATAGTTTATGTAACGATATAGATGTAACTGTACTACATATCATATAGTTTATGTAACGATATAGATGTAACTGTACTACATATCATATAGTTTATGTAACGATATAGATGTAACTGTACTACATATCATATAGTTTATGTAACGATATAGATGTAACTGTACTACATATCAAATAGTTTATGTAACGATATAGATGTAACTGTACTACTATAGATATCAAATAGTTTATGTAACGATATAGATGTAACTGTACTACTTATCAAATAGTTTATGTAACGATATAGATGTAACTGTACTACATATCAAATAGTTTATGTAACGATATATGTAACTGTACTACATATCAAATACTTTATGTAACGATATAGATGTAACTGTACTACTATCAAATAGTTTATGTAACGATATAGTTTATGTAACTGTACTACTTATCAAATAGTTTATGTAACGATATAGATGTAACTGTACTACTTATCAAATAGTTTATGTAACGATATAGATGTAACTGTACTACTTATCAAATAGTTTATGTAACGATATAGATGTAACTGTACTACTTATCAAATAGTTTATGTAACGATATAGATGTAACTGTACTACATATCAAATAGTTTATGTAACGATATAGATGTAACTGTACTACATATCATATAGTTTATGTAACGATATAGATGTAACTGTACTACATATCATATAGTTTATGTAACGATATAGATGTAACTGTACTACTTATCAAATAGTTTATGTAATAAAATAGATGAAATTCGATAAACACTCGTTTTGTACAAAACACCAGACACACTAACATATAGCTGATTGAGACAAAAGGTGATGTCGTTCAAATATTTTGTCCGAAATTCAACCCATGTTATAAATATGATTGTAAACTCGCTTATTCATTAACAAAGTACAACGTTTTTAAACTTGGAAATAGTTTTTTTGGAGGGGAAGATTGGAGGTTTTTTATACTTCTATAGGTTTATATGTACACTGTCGTACGATGTTAGGTATTTTCTTTAATATTCAAGTGAATTCCTGACACTAGATATATATCATTCAGTGAAGTTAGTGTAAACAACAGACGAAACAAGATATTATGACTGAACTTTCTAGTTGATATCGTTAGTTTAAATACCACATCAGCAAGTTTTTTGTTGCTAGGACCTTTGACCCTGAAATTACTGACTTGTTTGCGTACCGTTAACTACTGCGACTCTTGATAGTCTTTAGCGTGATGTTTGAAGTTTTTATGAAATCTATATAATCTGGGATAACTATCTATATCACGTTCTCTTTATAAACGTTTCGTCCTGAGTCCAAGTTTCATTTGTCTGCTAGAAAATAAAATGTTATGAAAGTATATGTGTAATTAATTTTTCCAAAAGGGTACCGAAGGCTGGGGTAATCTTTTTAGCCTCTCCCACCACAATGCAGCATTGTGTCGTCTGTCAATAGATCTGAAATGACATCATTTAAGAGACGCTTAACGTGAGCAACACGTGCGCATGCCATGAGTGACGAGAAAAATTACACACTCTGGAGGCTTGAACACATCATGATATTCGAGCTTCAAATTTAAGGAATGAAAATATTTGTTATTCTTAATTTTCGAGGACCCTGCATACACACACACACACACACACAAGTGTTTTAACAATATTGAAATTGAGTCATAAGAGAACAAGATACTTAATCTGAGAGATGATGTACACAATACACTGACATTATAGCACAACGAAACTAAAATTACTAAAGAGATCCAAACAAACTCTGTTGAATTCTTAAAGACGTGTTTCTTAAGTATTTGTGTTTACAAATAATGTAAATAAAATACCATCAATATCACTTTTAGTCCCACTGAATAGTGTCGGTATTTCCTGTATATTTTGCACAAAATTAATTGAGGATTTTGTTTGGGATCAGTTTTTTAAACTGGTCGCTATGATAGGCAAAAGTATAGAATAACTGATGTAACGTGTTCATCCCGTAATTAACATTTCGGTAATATTAGGACTAACGATTGGCTCGTATATCCCAACACAATTTGATTTGTTGTGACCGTTTGTAATTAAGCAAAAAGCTATACAATGGGCTATCTGTACTCTGCTAACCACGGGTATCCAAACCCGGATTCTAGCGTTGCAAATCAGCAGACGTACCTTTATGCCAGTGAATGGCCCGTTAATTTATGAATAAAGTTTTCAGATTCTTAATGATATTCAGATTTTTCTTGTATTCTCGCTCGTTAGAGGAAGTTTTTAAACGGAATAATATATTTGATTTTTTACAAACTGTGTGCTTTGTAAAAACAACAAATCTCTTATCTGTGTGAAGCCTTACAAAATTACCAAATATATATTTACGTAGTTTGCACCAAGCCAGTTATCCAGTTAAGAGATTATGAAAGTCTCCTTTGAGCTATTCGTCCATTTTTTTACAATTCTATTAGGCCTATATTTTTTTATTATTTAAAATTTCTAAAATTAATGTTTTCAAGTAACAATTTTATGTTAGAGATTGTAGAATCAGGTTGTCATATGCTAATGGACCTTTTTAAGAGCTTTAGCCTTGCAGGGCCAGATGGTTAGGACGCTCACCTTGCATTTCTGTTTACATATACAAATTACTCGACTTTCACCTTTTCTCTTTCGTACCATTTTCCAAAGAGTTTTCAAAGCTTCAAGCTAAAATTCCAACTGTTGTTGGTCGCGAGTTCGAACCAACATCCCATCAAACATGCTCGTCCTTTCAGTCTTTGGGGTGTTACAATTTGTTGGTCAATTGCGCAATTCTTTGACGATCTACCCCAAGAGCTGGCGGAAGATAGTGTTGGTGCCTTCCTTTTAGTATTTTGCTGCTAAATTACGGTATGCTAGCGCAGATGGCCTTCGTGAATTTTTGCGCAAAATTGAAAACAAATAAACCAAAGACTTTTGGTTTAGACCGGAAGGAGGCCCTGAATAACTGAAATTTTGTGACGCTACCATATTTAAGTTTGTGTTGGAAACAAATAACTTTCCAAATACTATTACATTCATATTCAGTTTAAGAAATCTCTGACTAATCCATTCGTACAGCAATCGAAATCTATTTTACAATGAACGTTAGTTGCACAGCAAGAGGAAAACAGTTCATAAATAACTAAGCTTATACAATGTTAAAACATGACCTGATTGAATAAAATATGTTAGTTCTGAATGAGATTAGGTTTAAAAAAATACGTTATTTATAGATTTGTTCATTTAATGTTTATAAGTGTATCCTTTTGTTGTTTTTCTTACTTACGTATGGATCAGAAAGTCTAAGGTTTGATCTTCGCCAACCAGTATTTGCACCTGGAAGGCTTTATCACATTGACAACCAACCCTGTATATATTCAAAGTTTTCTGGGCGCTGGGTGCTACTTATTGGTTGCCCTTTTTATGATAAACAGTTCAAAATTAGTTTTGGCTACATATAAAGCTTGAGGTGTTTAATTTGTTCTTTTATATAACGTATAACACGACGAACCGTTCTGATTGTGAAGACCAATTATAAATTAAAAGTATTTGTCGTTCTAAACTAAGATGTATGATTTGCACCCATCACTTGTTAAAGTCTGAAATAAAAATTGTTTTTTATCAATGTGCTGGTAACTATCCAACCTTAAGATATATTTTATCAACGATCGCATTTATAAAATCCATTTTTGTGAAATTCAGTGTAATAAATTGATCCAAAAAACGAAACACGTAGTTTACGTTGCCCACAGACAGTGTGTTCATGAAATATTAATAAATTAATTATTTTTTCATCAAAATCGTAAAAGTGATTTAAAAAAAATTAGATTGTTGTTGTTTTGAATTAAGCACAAAACTACACAAGGGACGATCTGTGCTCTGCCCACCACAGGTTACAAAACCCTGTTTTTAGCATGGTAAGTCCACAGACATACCACTAAGCCAATGGGTGGCGAAATTTATGTTGTAATATCGTTTAATCTTAACTTAAATCAGGAAAATATATCACAACATAAAATTTATTTATATATATATATATACACGAAACTTTTACCACATTGATTTGTTTCTAGTTGAGTACAAAATGGGCTCTCTGTGCTCTGTCCACCACGAGTATCAAAACGCCATTTTTACTGGCTTAAGACCACAAATGTATATCTTTACTACTGAGGAGAATTTGTTTTAAACTTAATTAAGATACAATACTCGAATAAAAGCGTTTATTGGAGAAACCACAAAAACCCTCATTCAAGAATGAGACAAAAGAAACAGTTTCATTTTTGTTCATGATGAGGAGAAACCCACTTAAAATAAAAATGTATTTCAGAACGGCTGGTATGGGTATTAACACTTTTATTGATAAGGAGAGAACAAATTACAGTTTAGTTCTTTAATTAAACCACTGGTCTGAATATAAAGCGTGTTTCAAAACTAAATGTATACCAAAAACAAAAGAGGGAATCATCAATAGCCGCGGAACTTTAAGAGGCACTGAAAACAAAATCTATTTTCTACCAAACTGGCAATGCACAAAACAATGAATGACAAATATAAAAAAAAATTCCTTTCCCAAGAACATGTTACATGTTGTTCTTGAATGCACTACGTATAACTGAGCTAACATGATACACATTGGTGTCTTTGGATAAAGGATTAGAGCACACGATGACATGTGATTACATACATATCTGTTCTTCTTCTAAGGAGAAGGCCACGTCATTGTGGTTGTAGACTCCCATTCAAAATCTTATTTAATTAGTATTTTATGAATGTAATTTAATAAACTTGTTACCATATTGTAGATTTTATTTCCAAGTTTAGTATTATACATTAATTTGAAATTAAATATAAAAAAGAAATGTGTCAGATGGTATGTTGAATGCAGTATTGATTCAAATTAAATGTTTCTGATGTCCGAATACAAATCTATAGTTTATAAACTTAAATGACAGATATTGAAAAGATAGAATATAAGATAAGAACCTTCTTTCCTTTTATTTTCTTTGAATTAACAAGTATCCCCACCCACTTCTATTTTTGAAAGAACTTTCTTATTACACCTACTTCACTCAATGGCATATGTATAACCAATCGAATGCTCAAAATATCCCATACTGGCTTTCAAAGCCAGTATCTGAGAAATATTATGTTTCATAGTAGGTTCTAAGCTGCGATGTAAAATGTTGGTGAGCGTGAAAAGTCGTATTTTATTAGCTCAAAGTGCAGCTTAGTTACTGAGCTTGATGGATAATAGTGGAATTCTAGTTTGTAATTAGAAGAGGTAATTGTTTTCTGTCTTTCTTTATTTACTGTTCTGTGTTTTAAGAAAAATGATTGAATTTTATGAACTCATTTGTAAACAGAGTTGTAACCGAAATTTTACTGTATTTTAGAAAACAGACTTTGCAAAGGTAGATTTATATTCTTGGGTACAGTAATGAGGGTTCACGTGCGTCACCTAATTGCAATTTTTGTAACATTGTTGTTAATCGAGTACAGATGAAATATAAATTGCATAATATATATGTGTTTAATGTGGTGAGATTTAAGCGGATCGGGCTAAAGTTTGAATTTTGTTTTATAATGCATTGTAATTTTAGAACGAAAAAACGCAGAGCCTGTATAAATTTCCAAACTAATTATAGTGGTTACGAAGTCGATCAAATCGAACAAACCCGTTCAGAGGTGTTGAAAATCTCAGTCTCAGATAAAATAGTTTTCTCTAAATACTTTTTGATAATGATTTGTAGGTTATAAATATTTTGCATGTTAAATTTTACAATTTTTTGATGCATAAAGTTACTTTTCATCTTAAAATGATAATTACTTTGCACAATGGATTGTCAAGACGCAAAGAGAAAAAAGTGAATGAGCAAATCATTCAACAAATCTTAAAAAACTTAAATTAAAAAATATGACATTTTGCATACGATATCTTTGTAATGATTACTAATTATCTACAAATCTATACCAAGCTCTAAATGGTTATGAGATCGGTCCGTGGGAGAGTTGTAGGAACATGGAATTTCCATTAGTGAGGCTGGCTAAGCATAGGAAAAAATAGTAACACAAATTACGAAATCAAATTAACACCAGGACAACGAATTGTTTGTTTGTTTTTGAATTTCGCGCAAAGCAAATCGAGAGCAATCTGCGCTAGCCGTCCCTAATTTAGCAGTGAAGGCAGCTAGTCATCACCAGCCACCGCCAACTCTTGAGCTACTATTTTACCAACGAATAGTGGGATTGACCATCACATTATAACGCCCCCACAGCTGAAAAGGCGAGCATGTTTAGTACGACTGGGATTCGAACTCGCGACCCTCGGATTACAAGTCGAACGCCTTAACACGCTTGGCCATGCCGGGCCTCCAGGACAACGAAATAACTACAGATGGAGTTGGGTCGGGAGAGAACAATCGTGAACATACAGAATTACAGATGGGAAGTCTCAAAATTAATGTTGTGATATCATTTTGTATTATGAGCTGAAGCTGAGCTATAATATTTGCAGGAAGTCATGCTATTCAGTCCGAAATTGGGAAAAGTCCTTGTGATTGCAGGCACAACTAAATGGTTACTTTCTCTCTGGTCTACATCTCGTCCTTTTTTCTGCACAAATTACGCTTCAGAAAAAAAGTGGATATGCAATTTCTAAGTTGTATCAGTTTACAATGACATGATTACAGCAAAATACTACGTGCAATGTAATATTAATTATGTCTGTCTGTTGTTTATACATATGTGAAAAGATGCGTCTGAAGTTATCAATTTCTATAACTAAATATAACACTGGAAATATTTTACTCTGCAGTTTTACATCGAGCAGTGTTAAAAATTTATTAAAACTCTTTAATTACTACATGCCATTATGTGGATTTCCTTATAAAATCTTAATAGATTTACGTATAGAGAAAAAGCTTGTTCTAAATGTTTGTACCTATGAAATATAAAAATAAGTAAACATCTGATCTATGTTTTGTTACTAAAATTTATAATAGTTTCTTTTATTAAGTATCAAATTATTTAAAAACTGTTTCTTAACTGACTATTCCGTTTCATAGGCAATACAAAACCAAGCACTCATCAAACTATTCTCACTTCACAGGAAAGCTACATTCAGAAAAATTCGAAACCTTTAAACGTAACTTATCATCACAACATTTTATTGAAGAGGAAAAAGGCCGAAAATAAAGCTGCAACAAGAGCAAGTTTGTGAGTGGGGCACCTGTTAGCCAAGCAAGGAAAACCATTTACCGATGGGGAGCTAATTAGATTATGTATGACTGAAACAGCAGAAGAAATGTGCCCAGAAAAAGCAGACTTATTTAAGGCTATTAGCCTTTCGGCAAATATAGTTGCGCTTAGAGTCGAGAACATTGGAAGCAATATTGTGTCTCAGCTGAAAGACAAGGCCAAAGAGTTCAAATGCTCTTCCATTGCCCTTTATGAGTCAAAGATGTGTCCGACACTTCACAGCTGCTGTTTTTATTCGCGGAGTCAATATTAATTTTGAAGTGACTGAAGAACTAGCTTCTATGCACTGTCTGCATGGAACAACCACAGGTGAGAACATCTTCAAAGAGGTCGAAACATCACAAACTCAGTACAACCTGGAATGTTGAAGTGTGTTACAGCAAATGATGGCAAAAATACGTGTGGTGCAGAAAAAGGTTTAATTGGGCAATTTTACAAAGCTGTTGAAGTGTGGGTTGTTCCAAGCACATTGTTCTTCACTGCACTATTCATCAGCAGGCATTTTATGTAAAATATTTGGATCTGTTACGTCTCATGAAACAAGTAGATTCAAGAGTGAATTTCATTCTCTTTCTTGGATTCAACTGTAGTCAATTCCGTGAATTTCTGGTGGAAATAGAAGCACCTTATCCCGATTGCCCCACCACACTTAGCTTTTGGAAAGTTATGTTGTGATTTTTTGATCTTAGAAATGAGATTGAAATTTTCTTAAATCAAAAGAACAGCACTCAGCAATTACTCACAAACAGTAAATGGCTTTGTAAATCAACTTTATCTGATGGATTGACCGTGTATCTGAATTAATTCCATCTTAAATTACAAGGTGAAACCGCGCTTCTCTGTGATATATACACCGAGATGAAAGCATTTCGGCAAAAACTAATTATTGTTGAGTCCCGGTTGATGAGGTGTTGCTTTACACATTTGCTTCAACCAAGAAGCAGGATCCCCATTCAAGTTCAAACAAGAAGCAGGATCCCCATTCAAGTTCAAACAAGAAGCAGGATCCCCATTCAAGTTTGCCACAAATATCTTTTGTAACCTGAAACTATAGTTCAAGAAGCGTTTTTCTGACCTTGATGCGAGTGTAACAGAAATGAAGAGTTACAACCATCTATTGTGTTATTGATTAACTGCCACCTGAAGTGACTGATCTACAATCTAACGACATGATGAAAGACAAATACAAAGAAGGGAAACTGACAGAGTTCTATAAATGCTTTCCAAGTGATCAATGTTCATTTAAAAATCTTTGCTGCTGAATTCATTTCAGTTTTTGACACAACCTATATTTGTGATAATACGTTTTCAAAGATGAAGTTCGTGACATCTAGTTAAGATCAACCTTATCTGATGAGCATTTGTAGTTACTTTTGATGAAAGGAAGCTACTTTTTAACCTCAAGTAAGTGTAAGTTTGTCGGAAAAACACTAGTTTCATGCTTTTCACCAATGATAAAGAAAAAATTTTACATTGTAGGTATTTTCAATATGTGCTGTTGTGAGAAATAAGTTAGTGATGATGTATTCTGATCGTGTATACATCTCTACTTCATTTTAACACGCGAAGCTTTATAAAATCTACCTTCCCGCTCTTGTCCAGAAAGGTTTGGATACCTCTGTACAAGTTTACAAAAAATATGTTAGGAGGAGCCATTGAAGCAATCATTTAATGTTCTTACCATCGTTTTCACTATCTATGTTCGTCCTGACAACAAGATTTGATGTTATGTAGCACGAAGTATCTGTCCAGAAAGCACTCAAATTTCTGTCTCAGTTATATTTCTCAGGAAAGCAACGGATGAAGGGTTATGATGCTAGACGTTTATCTTAATATACTCGTAACTAATGAACAGCAGGAGTGGGGTGAGGGGAAAATGTTGGAAAGCCTATGTAAGTAATATTATTATTGGATGGTGGATATAAGATAAATCATTGTCCAATATAAATATAATTTCGTGGACAGTTATCAGTTGATGCATTTTTCGTTTGATGTTATGTCAACTTCATCCAGTCACTGGGTGTGTCAATGAATCTTCGAGAATGTTCAATCCTTAAAGAAAACGTTAGCAGTGAAACTACAATGTCATTGATCTATAGGAATTTGTAATGACTTGTATGACATAATAAGTGATACAACTGACCTTGAAGAACGGAATTGTTCTCATCTCTCTTTAAGATGCATCATGACCAATTTTCATCAACTGTATCATATACCATGAATTCCATTACAAACGTGTTTTTTTTTTTCTGGATTGTTTTCTAGCTCCTAAAGAAGCCGGATGGAATAATAAAGTACAGATGTAGGATAATGCACGAAACATTCACATAGTTCAACGTTCTGCATCTCGATCATAGGATTAATTCTGCAGCAGGAGTTCAAGTCCTCATTGCTGTTCGGTGATGTTTAAGGGTGACCTTACCTCACACAGTTAACTATAATTCTTTGTGAATCTTCTTATGAATCTACTGACAGCAACAACTTTTTGTGTGCTTCCTGTGTCTGTCTGTTATCTTGAGCTACGTAGGCGCAGCTGTTCCCAAGTTATCATTTTTTTACATTACTCGGTTTTATTCAGCGATGGTTGTAAAAACGCGAGTGTTTGTTTTTCTAAATAGAATTGTTTTTTTCTTCATTTTCATTTCCGGATTATGTTTCTGCAGTAAGTAATATATGTAATGTTCTAGATGTTTTTCTTTTTATTGCATCTGAAAATAATTTTAACATCTTATAAATCTAACAAATGAAAGAGGACTTTTTATATTTATTGTCAGAATTTAGGCTCTCTTTCTCTTAAATATTAATTCTTCCCTGAATTCAGTGTCTTCTACTGTGTGTGTGTCGTTGTTCTTTTAATTTCGCACAAGGTTACACCAGGGTTACCAGCACTAGCCGTCCCTAATTGAGCAGTGTAACACTATAGGGAAGGCAACTAGTCATCGCCACCCACTGTCAAGTATTAGACTACTTCTTTTACAAACGAATTGTCGCTACATTATAACGCAGCTACGGCTGGTGCGACATCTATAAATCTATTCATTTACAATACTAAAATTGGGTATTAGAATCCCGCGGAAGACACAGCAGATATTCCAATGTGGCTTTGCTTAAAACACACTTGTCAGCCCAATTTTGTACGTTTATTCAGTATACAAAATTGGTTGAAGAAATTATAAAACTACATTGATTATATGTCAAATCTGTATATATCTTTTGTACGTATGTGTATATTTTGGATAAAGAGTGAAACTGACGCCCATGAAAAAACAAAACAAATTGAGAACCGGTGTTTATACATCATCAAATAAAACGCAAACACGTTTTACACGATCTTTGGTGATAACTAAGTTAAGTGTAATAATTGTTTTATTAACTAAATATTTTTACTATTAATATTTTTTGATATCTTGTTTCTTAATATCATTTCTATACTGCGGCTTGATCTTCGATATTTATAGTATATTTCGTTGTTACTTGTGCTTCCTGTGTTCTGGTAATTGTTGTTCAGGAACGTCTGAGTAAAATTTGTTGAAAATCCTTTGTTTTATGAAAATCATAAATCATTATTGTTACCAGAGTTTTGATGTTTTCAACTACATGTTACGTGTAACAAGCAAGCATTTCAAACGAGTGTTAACTTAAAACTAAAGCATTTAATCACATATGAATGTGTATTTAGTTTACCTTCCTATAGTAACTTTGTAACAGCCACAAGCTTCATTATGCAAGGGAAGTTTTAAGGTGTCATATATGTATTTAACTTATCAGTGTAGCTTAATGGCTATTTTATTATTTATGTCTCTTTTCTCGTTTTTAATCTTTTCCTGTACAGATACAGTGGCGACAAAGATTTCACTCGCTGTGATAGGAAAAATGTTCATAGCCACTGACATTAGCATCAGTTTTGTTTGTGAAAGAAAAGTGTTCTCCACTGATATTTGAACTGTGGGGTCAGCACTTCTATTCTTTGTTCGAGGATTGGAGCAGTAATCGTTTCTTTTGTTCGTAAACTGGTGAGTTAGATCAAACATACATTGTGGTAAGCATTTGTTTACCAGAGAATGTATTGCCACTTACCAGGTATTAATTATGTTGATGTAGAAATACTAAACACTTGTGAGTGATGTACGAACATATTTTTTTCAGGTATTGGAAAGTGACACACGACAAAGTGAGCACAATGTAAATTAAATCAACTAAACACATCTAACACAAGATGAATTAAGTTATAAATAGGATAGTCGACACTTAGTACAGCCATATCGGTTTCCTTTTGTTATAAATAGATGTAGAGCACCTTACACCGTTGGGCAAGTAAACACATCGAATAACCTGAAGTTAGATGTGAAAGAATTTAGCAGGATAAACTCGCTCACATATATGTAGAGCCCTCCTCCTCACACCTGTTGATTTGTGAACGGTAGTGGACAGACCAAGCTCTGCCGTAACTCCGACCATGACCTCGGCAGTGAACATTAGCTATCACTTCTACCGAATGTACAAACGTCTGGGACTTCACACGTACCGCAGAAATTTGATTACAGGTCATAACAGTTTCTTGAGTTACCTAAATAAAATTATATACTACACATTTAATGCATCTATTGATTTTTTTGTATCTAAAACTTTACTAGCTCATTATTGCCTTTCACATCGTCAAACTGCACAGTTGTAACTCCAAAATGAAAGTAGGCAAATCAAAAGAGGGTAGGCCCAGTATGGCCTAGTAATTAAGGCACTTTACACGTAATGAGAGGATCGTAGGTTCGAATCCCTGTCACACCAAACATTCTCGCCCTCTCAGCCGTGAGACATTATAATGTAACAAGCAATCCTATTAGTAAAAGAGAAGCCAGAGAGTTAGCGGTAGGTGGTGATGCCTAGTTGTAAAACCCTCTGGTCTTACAATGCTAAATTAAGAATACCTAGCGCAGATAATCCTCGTGTAGCTTTTCACGAAATTCAAAACAAACAAATCAAAGCACGGTATCTCCGTACACTCGTCCATATGTTTTCAACATGGGTACAGTACAAAACGATTAATTAAGTCAAAACAACTTAAAACGTTTTAAATTTATTTATATAAGGAGATGGTAAGGCTGCAAACTGATACATTAAATATTACAAAACACAACTGTGAGGTTATTTACTATTATAATAATAATGTAAGTCTACAAGAGTACAGACTTACATAACCTGTCCTTATTATTAACATCAATATTATACTAATAGTGTAAGTCTAACAGAGTACAGACTTACATAACCTGTCCTTATTATTAACATCAATATTATACTAATAGTGTAAGTCTAACAGAGTAGACTTACATAACCTGTCCTGATTATTAACATTAATATTATACTAATAGTCTAAGTCTAACAGAGTACAGACTTACATAACCTGTCCTTATTATTAACATTAATATTATACTAATAGTCTAAGTCTAACAGAGTACAGACTTACATAACCTGTCCTTATTATTAACATTAATAATCGCTTGAGCGTCTTTGTTCTTAATTCTTCTAGAACCTAAAAAAAAAAAAAACTTCCAAAAGTTTTATACACAGTGAAGTTTTGTTTGTAACACAAGTTTTTACGGTTTGTCATATGTTTATTTCACCTTCAATTCTTCAATATGTACCAGGAAATGTAAAAATGTAGCTTTAATGACAAATGTGCTTCCTACTGGCTCAGCGGAAGGTATCACTAAAGTGTGGGTTTCAACAACTTTGGCGGTCATAGAACAAATAGCCCATTCCCTAGTTATGTGTTAAACAACAAACAGACAGAGACTGAGTAGTTAAACTGTTATTTTTATAAGATAATTTTACACGTTGCATATTACACATTCTTGCAATATCCATATTTATAAATTTCATAATCAGTTCAGATAAGTCGTTATATTTTCTACTTTGCAGTAAATTCACGCAGTCGCTGAACCTTCAATAACCTATGGTGTTCTAAAATGAAACCAATATGATCTATTCTTAGAAGAGGTTAACAAATATATTTCAATGTTAAGTCTTATAATATCTCTTGTAATACAAATGAAGTGGTGAACATAGGCCTGATAAATAGCTAAAGGTCCGTATTCCTTAAATTTGCTTAGTAGGAGTAACACTCTGCCTGGTAAAATAATCATTAAAATATGAACAACAGGATCAGTAACACAAGAACCTGTGTTATAAATACGTATTATATCCACATTACCGTGTTTTTCTACATGTGAGGAACCATAAATAACAAAAAACACTTGTAAATAAACACGGTAATGTGGAGATAATAGGTGCTTTTTCAGCATCTTTAGTTCTAACTATTAATTGTATCTCTAAAGATTACCTGCATGTTTCAAAGGGATGACAGTCTTTGGTTACTTCTAACCATAGGTAATAAAGTTAGGTTCATCCAAAGAGAATAATTGCCACCATTCAATTTAATAGTTTCAACAAATAGAAAACATATTACGAAGTTTACAATGATGCTCTACAAAAAGGGAAAAATCTAAATCAACTATTGGTTCTCCACTTATAATTAGCGTAACTCAGAAGAAAAATTAATAGTTTTCACCTTTACCGTCAACAAGTATTTTATTGTCTTATAATAAACGTTGATGAAATTAATTATAGAGAAAATGATAGTACTAACACATAATTATCTGAAACATCTCAACAATTTGTAAAAGCAATATCAAGTGTTGATACAGCAGCCCCTACTAACCCAGTGAACTGAAACAAAAAATCATATTTTAATCAACTAAACAGAATCTAGTTTTCATAATTGATTTATCAACAAGTGATTCCAAAGCGACGACAAAATCCTTATACTTATCAGAACATGGATAATAAATATAAATTGTATGAAATTATTCTATAGTAAATCGACATAACTGAATGTGGTAAGTGATAATAATACAATTGATATTAGATTTATACTTTAGGTCAGAGCTTGTATATACAACAATTCTACCACCGCGTTCAGTGGGTCTACCTATAAAATCTATATTATAGTTTAATAAAGGTTTTAATTCACAATAACATATTAAGTGATCAATCACCTGCCTTGCCTAATTAACATTATGAATCTTATTAGTATAGTCTTCTTTAACATCCGTCTTACACGAAAAATCAGTTAAACCTGCTGGCTAAAGTTTGATTTATTTTTGTTGTAAAATAAAGCTGACTTGTTTGTTAAGAATATTTCATTATTAAGACACAGATTTTGGCGTTTTATAAATCTTCTAGCATACTCATGCAAAATGTTCTCACAAAATGTTTTACTACTTGTGTTGGCCATATTGGAACAAGAAGAATGCTTCTGTCACGTGATTTGGCATTCTTTCTTGACTGGTTGAAGGTAAAACCTTAAAAACCTGTTACATAGTGTCAGAAACTACAGATCTACATCAGGTTATTTTTTTTAACCAAGAAAAGGTTTCCAAACTTCAGTTTCGGCAACATGTTCAAGGCATGCTTGGCTTACCACAACTAATATACTTTATACCCTTCAAGTGGCTCAGCGGTAAATCTGAAACATTACATTTAAATAAGAAAGTTTGAAGAGCTTATTTGATTAACTATATCTGTTACTGAGCATATCTTTAATTCTGATCTGGGTGTAAGACTGGCAGGAAGTCAGCTAGTCATCACTACCCACCGCCAACTCTTGGGCTACTCTTTTACCAACGAATAGTGGGATTGACCGTCACATTATAACGCCCCACGGCTGAAAGGGCGAGCATGTTTGGTGCGACCGGGATTCGAACCCGTGACTCTCGGATTACGAGTCGAACGCCTTAACACGCTTGGCCATGTAGGGCCATCTGAAACATTACAACGCAAAAAATCCGGTTTTCGATATGTGTGGTGGGCACAGCACATTTAGCCATTGAGTAGATTTTTACTTACTACAAACAAAAGAGAAACAAAATATGTAAAATTTCATTGTTTTGTCATCTTAGTTACAAACTGAAGTTTTTAACTGTTTCCAACTATTACATTTTTTTATGTGATAACGTCTAGTTACCAAACATTTATTAGTACTCGAGGGAATGAGAGGGTAATAACACGAACTGAATAGATTTAAGAGTAAGTTTCGAGGGTCACTCTACGTAAATCTGGCATGTATTTTTTTATTTGTCCTCCTTCCCGGATCCTGAGTGCGCCATGTTAGAAACTGTGCTTATACACCCACTCAGAAGCCAGCGAAACCAAACTTGACTTACATGCACAGATAACACAAATGGCTGTCCAAACGGTTTTGTTTTCTTATGTACTGTATCTACAGATATAAAAGTAATTTGATGTAATGAAGGAGTTTAAGTAATAAATTGGGTCCTCTGTGAATCATGAAGAGTCCTAGAAAGTCCGTAGATGTTTTATGCTAATTGTATATAAAATAAGTGTATGAGTTAATTTTAATAACTAAAGAATAAACCTACTTTATGTTTTAAACAAATTTTTTATCTATTGTGTAGTTATATGAAAATGTATGGTATGTTGAAGAAGTTGTAACTTTATTATCCAATTACGGATAAATAGGAGTTATACTGAAGAAGTTTTTGTGTTTTATCATATAGTTAGAAGTGGATTCAGAGTCCTAAGTGATCTGTTCAGTTATAGAAAGATGTAAATGTTGAAAAGAGTCCTAAGTGATCTGTTCAGTTATAGAAAGATGTAAGATGTTGAAAAAAGATGTATGTTTATTTTTGAGCAAAATTAATAAACTTCAACGTTATTAACTCATATTCTTATATTTAAAAACTTGAAGCACCATCTATCATGTGTTTCAGTTAGTGTTTGACCAGTGTACAACAGAAGTGTCTGTACACCTGTAATCAAATTCTTTAAAAAGTACTACAACGTTCACAAGAACATTGTGGCTTTTCGGTTACAGAATACAATAGTATGGGAATCTCCAACACTAGCTAAACATTAGGTTCTGGTTGTCTAACTATATGAACACGACTTCCATTCATCGTCAGTCCAGTTCTTGAGCTGAATCGGCTTTACATACTAGTAGTCAGTTTCAGAAGACTTAAACGGTGCACCTAAGGTATGTCATGCTGCAGACATCGTTCGATACGACATATCTAAAACTATTAGCGACTGGTACTTTGTCAGTTTCGCAATAAATTCAGTTGTTCACAGCAGTGTAGGAAGTAAGTTAGTCGTTGTGTGTGGAGTTACACAATTAGTGACTTTTAGTTTCAAAACTAACCTTGTGTACACGTTGGTCGGTAACTGTGAGCAGATATAGGCCTTGTCAGGATCGACAGAGGTTTATCCTGTCATCACTTACGGATGTGTGAATATCCAGGGTTTGTAGTATTCTAATTAGTCGAAACGTAATCTACTCTTTCTATTGTTTTCTATAATCATTGTCCAGTTTCGTAAAGTTCGCACACTTTTCACAGTCATGGACGGTTTACGACACATAAAAATTGGGTAATTCAATTAATAATCCAGGAATATAAGTGCAATAGTGGCGAATGCTCTTTGTGTGTGTTATAGGAATGACAGTCAACACAATGAATGGAGTCAAAGCTGAATAAAGTATTTGTGACATCGGATGCTGCTGATTGCCTGCCTATCATCGAGTTAGTACTTTAAAATTACAGATATGCCTGAATTCTAGAAGTCTCTATCTGGATCAGTTGCAAAGAAAAGAATTGAGGTTTTGTTATATTATTATTTAGTTTTTAATTGACCGTTAGAGTACACTTGGCTATTATAAAAAATACCCACATCTCTCCTTTTTATGCTAGCAATATTATTTAAATATTTTATAATAAACATATTACAGAAACACCGAATCAAAAAAAGTAACGCTAACATATCTTGACTGTGAGATCTTACATCAACAACACCTCATATACGAATTATACTAGTTAGTGGGATCCAGGCTCAAAGTAAGTCATACAACAAGTACATGATTTGTTTTTCTGTTACTGTAGTGTTCTATAATTATTTTATTAGCAATTTCAATAAGCTGTAGGGTAGCGTGATGAAATGTTTTATAAAAATATAAAAAAGAACTAAGACAAGAAAAATAGAAGCAAACCCAGTAAACAATTTAAAACACGATATTCATTCACATTATATGTGACCGTGTTTTTATTAAACTTCCTGGTTGCCAGAGCAGGTAGGAATGATGTTTTAATATCACAAAGGCGGACATGATCTTATATATAGTACTACTAAATCAAACCCTATTTGGTGCGATATCCCATAATCCGAGATTTACGTATGAAAACGACAATTTTCCTTATGTCATTTTGAGGTAGAGAAACCTCCAAAATATACTATCTTGTAGAAATCTTTACTAACACTCAATATGGTGACAATTTGAATCCTTACAGGTCACGTGAGTATAAGTGATTCTGTAGTATGTAATAATGTAATAGGGTTGGCCCTGCAGGGTCAATTGGATAGTTTACTTGGGCTAGGGTCAACCAGGTATCAGTATTGGATGTTCTCAAAAAGTGTTGTGGACATTGTATCTGATACTGCTGTTTGGGTATAGTGCTCACGAAACCCTGGCATTATTACATAGTTTTGTTTGGCACTATAAGGCGTCCCCTTGTAGGACTCCATGGTGGGTGGGGCCAGTAGGCACCAAAATATTCTTTCTTTATTATGAATCCCACAAATAAAAATTTAAATAAAATGGTAAAAGAAACAGTCCATAGTTAAAGAACCACGTCTTGAAGATTCTGAGCAGCAATATTCAAGCTCTGTAACAGCTGTACCTCATTTTCATATATTACATTCTCTTTCAGACAAATCTTTAGGGCAAATGTCTCTCAGTTTATTCAGAAGAGACTAGAAAAAACTTGCTGGCTCTCGTAAGTCAGTAAAAAAGCTTCACTCTGGTAACATATTGTTGGAAACATCCACTCCTAAAGATGGCGAACTCTTCTTGCATTCGAAGGCGATTGAGAATATACCCATTGAAGTTACTCCCCATGCTATTTTGAATTCGTCACGAGGAGTTATTGTTAAAAGGAATTTAAAGAACATCCCCGAGTCAGAGATCCTCACTGATTTCTCCACCCATGGTGTTTATGCAGTGAGGCATATCTTTACTCGCAAAGATGGAATTATGATGCCGACCAGTGTTCTAATTTTGACATTTGCATCACTACGTCCTCCTGCCACCATCAAGGTAGGTTATCTAAATTGCAAGGTATGACCATATATTCCGAATTCTTTCAGATGTTTCCAATGTCAGCAGTATGGTCACTTAAAGACATCATGTCCTTGACGCGTGCTCGTTACGGTGGCAAGGACCACAATGCCTTTTCCTGTTGCATGGTGCCAGGCTATTGTCGACCTTTCTCTAAAATCAGGAAAAATCCCAAGATCCCTTCAAATTACCATCTAATTGCTCTAACGAACTGTCTCTGTAAGACCATAGAGAGACTGGATAATGTTCAACTTGTTTGATTCCTCTAATAAAAACAACTTCCTCTCGCCCACTCAGCGTGGTTTCTGACGACATCGCTTCACAAGCGTCGATCAGAGAAATCTTTTTCAAATGAAAACATCTTGTATCAATATTCTTAGACCTTGTGAAGGCTTATGATACTACGTGGAGGCATAGCATTTTGCGAGACTTCTACTTATATGTATTATGTGGCAATTTGCCCATTTTTATTAAAAAAAATTATGGGTAGGCGATTCAAAGTCGTGTTGGTTCGACACTTTCGCGTTCTTTTCTACAGGAACTTGGAGTCCCTTAGGGCTGTTTTTTGAGTGTCACAATTTTCAATATAAAGATTAATGCCACCACTGAACAACCCCCTTTTACTTATGCAAATGGGCTCTGTGTCAACGAGTTTCACATCTCATGCCAGTTGTCAAACATGAGGTTTATTGAGTGGCAGCTACAGATTTCCCTCGATCGTTAACTAAAGTGAATCACATCAAACGGTTTTAATTTTTCTCTCTCTTTCAAACCATTTGCATGCACTTTTGCCGCTAGTGAGGTATTCACCTCGATCCTAAACTCCGTGTTGGTGAAGTTGTGCTTCCCGTGGTCCCTATGACAAAGTTTTTGGGGCTCATCTTTGACCGTAAGCTGACCTTTATACTACACATCAAGGCTACGAGTGAAATGTATAACAGCACTGAACATCCTCTGCAACCTCTCTTCCACCATTTGGGGAGCAGATAGATGTTCTATGCTAAAGATACATCATGCTCTTATTCGATCGAATCTAGACTTTGGGTCTCTGGTCTATGACTCTGCCAGGACCTCGACATTGAAAATGCTGTGCCCCGTTCATTATCAGGGACTTCAGCTCTGCACCAGGACTTTAGTTCTTCCCCAGTCCAGAGATTATACACAGAGTCTCATGAACCTTCTCTACACCTTCACCGTACATACAGTAACATGTTTGTATATAGGTTGAGACAGTTAATTTCTTAATTGGGATTACCAGTATATTAATTAACTAGAAAGAAGCTGTTAGGATTTATCACAGTTTTATAAGAAAGTTTACGTGTTCTTTTCATTTTGAAAGGAAAATAGGCTTACGTCCGACTGAACCAACACACCCCATTACCAGAATCTGTAATATACACGAGTTTTTATCTTTAGTGGATGATGAATATGTTGTTATGTGTAGTGTTGTGAGCCAATTAAAAACGTCAGTAAAGAGGCCACAATGATATTTTATAACTAAACGGATAATGTTCTTCCTTAGTTCTTTATTTTTCAGATATCAATCTATTCAAAACTTGCTTCAGTTACGATGGTAACACAAATTTATGTTTTTGGAACGAGTTCGATACAGGATTTGAACCTATACTTCATATCACAGTATGAGATCATGTGAGGGTTGGTTGGTCTTGGTCTGAGGGTTGCGGGTTCGTATCCCCGTCGCAACAAACATGTTCGCCTTTTCAACCGTGGGGGCGTTATAATGTGACGGTCAGTCCCACTATTAGTTGGTAAAAAGTAGCCCAAGAGGTGAGTGTGGATGATGATGACTAGCTTCCTTTCCTCTAGTCTTACACTGCTAATTTAGGGACGGCTAGTACAGATAGCCCTCGTGTAGCTTTGTGCGAAATTCAGAAACAAACAAACAAACAAACATAATTTTCTTAAGTTACGCGACTGAATGTTACTTGGCGCCACTATTTTCATATTAAGATATCATTGAAATTTCAAATATATCTTAAAATGTCTACTTGGTAATTCTAGTAGACAGTGAGGTATAAATCAATAGTTTGTTTAACATTATGTTATAATGAAAGTAATAATAATTTTATACAAATTTTTCTTTACTGGTAGGACTCTCGACTCCTGACCTGTAGTTCAGGGGATCGAACCCCGCCACACCAAACATGGTCGCTCTTTCAGTGATAGTGTTATAAAGTGACGGCCAATCCATCTATTACAAAGGAATAGAGTAGACCAAATGTTTGCCTTGGGCGGTCATAACTAGTTGCCATCTCTCTGTTCTCACACTGCTAAAGTAGGGATGGCTAGCGCATATAGTCCTCGTGTAGCTTTGCTTGAAATTGAAAAAGAAACAAACAAACTTTACTAGTAGTGTATTATGGGTTTCTAGCAAGAAGAAAAATAGTGGTCAAGTTAGGGATTTTAATATAACGGTCAATCCCTTACACGGTTTTAAGATGGGCTCAAACATTCAGACAAATAGTATTGAATAACTTTGTTTCCTTAAGTATATTATTTCAAAATTAGCAAGCGCTTGCAGCCATATCGTAGCTTTCCCCGAAATTGAATGACAAACAAACATATAGGTATCTCTATCACACACCTATGTGCTTCACACCATTACCAAGAAGACCTAAAGATATTTTATTAAAACACTATGTTTACCAAAACAGCTTCCCGCTTGTACATCGGTACGTCTACGGATTTACAATGCTAAAACCAGGGGTTAGATTCACCTCGGTGGGCTCAGCAGATAGCTCGATGTAGCTGTTAGAAGAAAATATACACACACTCTCAAATCTTCACTGCAGTATACACTGTATACAGTATTTTGTTTTTGAACTAACATAAAAGTAATTTGTCAAAATAAAACAAATGTTTTAATATAGGATTATAATAATATTTGATCATCATATCGTTAACTGTTCTGAATAAAAGAATTTTTACCAAGTTAGCGAAAAACATCGTGAACTGTGGCTTCGGGGTTCAGTGTTTGTCATCGAAATGCTGTTATTATTCACATATAAAATTCACACTGAAGATCCAGTAAAGAAACCTTTGTAAAAAGTGTTTCATATTGAGTTGTATAATAAGTTACATATATTGAAGAAAATGGTGAGATATTTGTTGTCTAGTCTGATAACGTGTGTTTGGAAAACCAGTTGGATTCTTGTTATATTGTCTACTAAAATAAATGTGATGGAAAACAAGCTGATATATAACTATATATTTTTCGCTATAACATAAGTATATAATTACATACTTATTCATATATCAGTGAGAATGAATTGATGAAACTGTGTCTTAGTGATTAGCTTAATAGTATTTATGTCGATGTGTTTCTTCGTCAATACCTGGATTTGGTATGATCATAGTATATATGTCGATGTGTTTCTCAGTGAATACCTGGATTTGGTATGACTAAAGTATTTATGTCGATGAGTTTCTTCGTGAATACCTGGATTTGGTATGATTATAGTATTGATATTGATATTTTTTTGGTATGTTAATACCAGGATTTGGTATGATTATAGTATATATGTCGATGTGTTTCTCAGTTAATACCTGGATATGGTATGATTATAGTAAATATGTCAATAGATTTGGTATGATTATGGTATGTATGTCGATGTGTTTCTCAGTGAATACCTGGATTTGGTATAGTTACAGTATTTACGTCAATGTGTTTCTCAGTGAATACCTGGATTTGGTACGATTATAGTAAATATGTGGATGGATTTGGTATGATTATAGTATATATGTCGATGTGTTTCTCAGTTAATACCTGGATATGGTATGATTATAGTATAGATGTCAATGTGTTTCTTAGTAAATACCTGGATTTGGTATAGTTACAGTATTTACGTCAATGTGTTTCTCAGTGAATACCTGGATTTGGTACGATTATAGTAAATATGTGGATGGATTTGGTATGATTATAGTATATATGTCGATGTGTTTCTCAGTTAATACCTGGATATGGTATGATTATAGTATAGATGTCAATGTGTTTCTTAGTAAATACCTGGATTTGGTATAGTTACAGTATTTACGTCAATGTGTTTCTCAGTGAATACCTGGATTTGGTATAATTATGTTGATGTGTTTCTTTGGTATTAAAAAAATAACTGTGTGCCTTTAATATGAAGAAAGCCACCCGGCGGAGAGCATGGTGAGTCAGTGGATTTGCAACGTGAAAACACGGATTGCGACGTCCGTGTTGAGCACAAAACAGATTGCCAATTGTGCAGCTTTGCGCTTATCAACAAGCAAAGAAAAATAATCCTTATCTTGATAGTAACACATATATTGATTACTTAATTATCAATTTATTTGATTTACTGAAAATCAGCGTGGGATGTTTACATATTTTATAAACAAAAATAATGCAGATTGCACAGTGTTATGGAAGAAGAAATAGTATCTGACCCTTCATGTCACGCACAACACGACCAAAACACCTATAATATATTAATGCATATTGTTATTTAATCAACATCAATAATTCTTTGACCAAATACGAAATGTTCAAATTATTTTAAGAAAAATACGTGGAAAATTATTTTTAGACAAGAAAAAAAAAGTTGTTGTTTTTTTCTAATGTACAAATGCCGACGTTTAGAAGGGGTGTATTGAAATCAATGGGTATTTCGGAAATTACGGAATTAGCTAGCAAGCACATTTAAGCCCTCCCGGTGGTACAGTAGAATGTCTGCGGACTTACAACGCTAGAAACCCGTGGTGCGCAGTGCGCAGATAGCCCATTGTGTAGCTTTGTACTTAACTTATATCAAG
Organism: Tachypleus tridentatus; assembly: GCF_004210375.1. Taxonomy (NCBI): domain Eukaryota; kingdom Metazoa; phylum Arthropoda; class Merostomata; order Xiphosura; family Limulidae; genus Tachypleus; species Tachypleus tridentatus. The sequence continues at coordinate 15,261,359 of NW_027467782.1, read as the reverse complement.
TTAAAATCACACCTTTTATTATTATTGTATGTAAGAAGGTGTAGAGGGTGTGGACAAATAAAATAAAATAGGATTAACCGATTGTGAAGTATGACTAAACGTTTAGTACTGAAACGTTAATGATAGAAACTGGTATGTTGTAAGAATAAAGTAGACTTTTTCATCAATTTTTTCTAGCTTCACTGAATTTCGCGTTTCGTGAAAAAATTTACAAGTGAAACATTTAAAACAACCTGTTTGTCTACGAAATAATGTTATTCAAACACCTAAATCAATGATGAGTAATACGGTCTACAAAATATAATTTAAATCAAGCAAACAACATATAATCCGCCTCTATAGGGCCCGGCACGGCCAGGTGGGTTAAGGCATGCGACTCGTAATCTAAGGGTCGTGGGTTCGTGTCCCCGTCGCACCAAACATACTCGCCTTTTCAGCCGTGGGGGCGTTATAATATTACGTTTAATCCCACTATTCGTTGGTGAAAGAGTAGCTCAAAAGTTGGCGGTGGATGGTGATGATTAGCTGCCTTCCCTCTAGTCTTACACTGTTAAATTAGGGACGACTAGCGCAGATAGCCCTTGAGTAGCTTTGCGCGAAATTCAAAAACAAACAAACCGCCCCTATAGGCATAGAACATGAGGTTTAGGGAGTTCATTTTTTATCATTTTATCAGCATCACCAATGTCTCCCACTGGTACAGCGGTAAGTCTACGGATTTACAAAGCTAAAATAATGGGTTCGATTCTCCTCGATGGACTCAGCAGATGGCCCGATGTGACTTTACTGTAAGAAAACACATACGCATCACTGATTGCCTGTATTTTTAAGAAAACAAGAAAGCAGCAAATCAAAACATAAACTGGGTACCAATTCATCACTGAACTTTAGGCGTAAGTAGTTAAAACTCTTTAATCATAATTAATTTTTATTATTAAATGATGAAACATTCCATTATTGATTCATTTTTCTAATTGCTTGTCATTTGCTACCCAGTGGCTCAGCGGAATGTCTGTGGACGCTAAAAAACGAACGCTAAAAACAACAAACTTGTCATTTAGGTTTTACTGCATGTAACGTAACTACCTCTCATTTGAATTAATTTTAGTAAAATTAATAAAAAATAAAGTGGTTGCAAAAATTATGAAAAATGTGTTAAAAAGTGGATTACTTAAGCATTTGTTAATTTTGGAAAGCATATTCATTTTCCTTTTCGTTTTTGTAAAGTGTCGCTAGTTCCTAGCTAAATTTGATTGGTTACAATACTTATAGCATCGTTCTATTCTGAGATATTGTTATTCGGTTGCTTAGCAAAATAGAACGTTTATAACCGTTTTTGAGAGCAGGATATAAACGTAAGTACTCACTCTTATTTATCAATAATAGCATAATTTCCAGAAAACTGTTGGTAATATCTAAAGCTTTACCCACATTTTAACGGTTTTGAAAAACCAAAACTTTTATAAAACTTGTGTGTTTTTAATTTAGTGATTTATTGAGTTTTAAGTTTACTTTGTTTCAGACATTAGGCTTAAGATGGCTTATGCTATCAGGAAGCAGCTAAAGATGCGGCTAAAGCAAAAAGCATTGAAAATTGTAATGTAAGTATGTGTGATTCACATAATTATGTTTGATTTATATTAATTTGAAAAAAGTAGGCCAGTATGTTTCATCAATACATTTTTTTTCCCTTTAACTAACGGTATGAATGAATAGTGAATTTTTATAAAACGTAATTTTTGTTTAGGCCTAGTAATATTTCCCAGACCACTTTCCATATCATATTCTGTCTTTATTTTAATAGTCAAATTTTTGTCAGATGATTATGTTGATGATTTAAATTCCAACTGATACATAACTTATTTATATATAATGAAATTTAATTAATACATTTGGTACTTTAACAGGAGCAAAAAACCCTACCTGAGGCTGAAAATATAAAGACTGTTATCCACGGTTATATCCTTCAAGTTTCTAAAATATTTTAATTTTACTCTTGGCTCATATCAAGCTCAGATGTTTGGGCTAGAATTAAGTACAATATGTACTATAAATTTTTCCATTGTTTAACTTTTAGGCTGCAGTAGTCGGAGGAGAGAGTACATCTCATTATCATTACGAGATGCTTTTGAAAGAAAAAGTGTGTGTGTGTGCGCTTTTCGTATAGCAAAGCCACAAAGGGTTATCTGCTCAGCCCACCGCGTGGAATCGAACCGCTGATTTTAGCGTTATAAATCCGGAGACATACCGCTGTACTAGCGAGGAGCGGAAAGAAAAAGATCAGAAAATTGAACAGATAAGTCAACAAGTACACCAGTTGAGAGTGGAACTTGCGACGGTGAAGCCCAAGGTGGTCCAAAGTCCTGACATGGCATGATTCTAGAATTTTATTTTTCACCAGTGCAAATACTTCAGTTCATTATCAGTATATAATTTATCTCTTTGTACCAGTGATTCTCAACCTGTGTACCGTGAGAGATTGGCAGGTGTACCGCAGTGTTTTTGAAACACATTCAACTTTCTTGGGATTTTACAAGCAAGTTGAACACATCAGTTAATAAAAGCTACTATAGAGACACTCTGAAACCATCCAAAACATTCGATGGTTTTCATTGAACTCGAGCACTGAGAAATTTATACTTAAATTTCATTCACGACTGCAACAGTTCGATTGTTAGTTTAACTGTGGCGCAAAAAGCGCTTCGTACGTAATAAATGATACATCAAACAATCAAATTGCTTTCTGGAACACGTTCTCATTCTGCGGTAAGCTACAGTTTTATATCAACTGCAGAACTTCGTGCTTATCGTGTATGAATTAGCTTATCATTTATCCATGGAAAAAAATTTAAGTAAGTCTGGTGCTGCAAAGGAGAATGTGTTGAATCAAAAGCAAGGAATCAAACGAAAGTACAAAAACGAATACATCGAATACGGTTTTATTGCTTTGGAATCGGAACATTCTCAATTACCATTCTGCCTACTCTGCAATGTAACTTTATCGAACGAGGCGCTTGTTCCTAGCAAACTGAAGAGACACTTGGAAGCAAAACATTCAGCTGTGAAAGATAAACCAAAAGATTACTTCGAGAATTTCGCGGCTCAACAACATGAGCAATCAAGGAAGCTTGTGAAATACATGAAGCTGCCCGAAAAAGGATTGATTGCAAGTTATAAGGTTGTTTAATTGTTGGCAAAACGCAAGAAAGTGCATACGGAGGCCGAATCAGTCATTGTGCCAGCGTTAGCAATCATTGTTGAAATTATGCTTGGAACGGATGCCGCCAAAAAGGTTAAGTAAGTTCCACTGTCCAATGACACAATTTTGCTCAGAATTGTAGACTTATCGTCGGATTTGAAGGATCAAGTTTGCGAACACTTGGAAGCGCCTGAAGATGAATTGTCTTTGCTATGGTCTCTTGAAGTTGATGAATCTTCTGACGTTAGTGGAAAAGCTCAAGTTCTGACTTTTGTTCGATCCATTAAAGATGGAAAAATCGTAAACGAAAAGTTATTTTGCAAAGGTTTAAAAAGTAAAGGCCAAGACATTTTCGAGTTGGTGAATGAAAACATTTTGCTCTTAAAATTACACTGGAATAACTGTGTCAGCGTTTTCACCGATGGGTGTCCTTCAATACAAGGAAAAAAAGAGGGATTCGTCACTGGTGCGCCAACAAAATCCAAACATTAGAATTGTTCACTGCATGATTCACAGAGAGGTGCTCGCCACCAAATTTTTGCCGAAAGATTTGCAGTCTGTTATGAATCAAGTTATTCAAGTGGTAAATTTCATCAAGTCTCGGCCACTTCAATCTCGACTTTTCTCTCTTCTCTGTGAGGCAATAAATTCAGACTACAAAAAGCTACTGTATCACACTGAAGTTCGGTTGCTTTCGAAAGGACAGGTGTTAAAGCGTCTTGTCCAACTAAAATTGAAGTAATTTCTTTTTTTGGAAGTTGAGGAAGCAGGTTTTGAATTTTCTTTTCATGATGAGAACTTGTGGCTGAAGGTTCAATTTCTCTCCGACTTGTTTGACAAATTAAATTCTCTGAAGTAAAGTCTCCAAGGACCATCTGAAAATATTATTACTGCAACATCCAAACTGAAGGCCTTCGATGAAAAGTTGACGCTGTGGAAGAATAAGATCTCGAAAGGAGTCCTTGATTGTTTTCCTTCCATTAACGAATGTCCCTCAAATTTTGAACACATTAAGCGACCTACAGTCCGCACTAAAACATTACTTCCCGTCACTTGCTGTCGATGAATATAACTGGGTGACCTATCCATTCGGAATCAACGAGACAACAAATCTTACAAATGAGGAGGAAGAACAGCTCATTGATTTACGAAACGAGAAATTTTGTCAGTCATTGTTTCCCGAAAAGAACTTGGATGAGTTTTGGATCTCCATTAAAAATTCATATCCTGCAATCAGTTCATTTGCATCTTCGTGGCTTTGCGAAATTGGATTTTCAGCATTGACTGAAATTAAAGCCAGAAAGAGAGAGAGGCTTCTTACAGTCGATGATCAAATGCGAACTTGTTTGTCTACGTTAGAGCCTCGCTTCAATTTGATTTGCTCTCGGAAGCAGGCACAAGCGTCACATTGAAAATGTGTAAAATTAAAAAGTGTTAAATTTTCTGCTATACCACAAAATCGTTAACAAGCCTTAGAACGAAAATCACGGCCAAAGCAAGCGATATTAATGTCATCTGCACATTGATAATATTATCGCTTGCTTTGGCCGTGATTTTCGTTCTAAGGCTTTTTAAGTTCGCACTTCTGTTTTACATGTATTTAAACGTGATGCACAATGACATTATTATCGCTTGCTTTGGCCGTGACTTTCGTTCTAAGGCTTTTAACTCTTGCCGTATGACGTGTACCTAAAAAAAATCGTTAAGGCTTTCTAGGTGTGCCGTGAAAATTTTCAGCTTGTCCTAGTGTGCCGCAAGTCAAAAAAGGTTGAGAACCACTGCTTTGTACAATATAAATTCATACTTTCATTTAGCTTTTACTGGAAATTAGTTAAAATACATTTTAATCTTGATACAGTTTAGTGACATGTTTGTTTGAACTAAGATTTACTTTTACTTTTGTTTTAATGAAACAGACAGCAGCAGCTCGATACATAAAATGCCATAAGTTTTTATGAGTTATCCAAACTAAGTATGGATGTAAAAGTCATTCACTGGAGTACAAGGTGATTACAAAGAAAGGGCCACAGCGCAACACATTATTTCCCACAAACATCATGGTATAGGAAGCTGAAATTGTACAGGGTTGTAATGAGTATCATGTGAAAGGAAGGCCACTTTGATTTATTTCTGATTGGTATAAATGGCTCTTTTATTTATTTATTTATTTAACTAACATGAAATTGACAAGTTTGCGGATAGGTGAGCTAGTAAAGTGTAATTACACAATAGGCTATAACATTAGAGCAGTACTGAGAGAATTGCAGATTGCATAACATCTGCAGAGGGCTTTATTCCAGTGTTGTTGTTGTATAATTACAAAAGAAATACAAGGAGATAGGTTGGATTTGTTATAAACCATATGGAGCTCATCAACACCTAGTTAGCTGACGCTGTTGCTGAGGTCTGAAGAAGTCAGCTCAAGTACATATGGATGTAGCAATGGATGTTTTGTTACCCTGTGTCAGGATTTGGCAACTTCAACTGTTCAATGAGCTCTTCAGTCAACTTTGAAATGTTTCCTGAAACGCTGCATTATGTTTAAAGATTTAAAAAAAAATGAATTTAACCATTGTTAATTATATAAAAGACTGGGAGTTGTTGAACATTTTCCTGCCAATGTGGTGTTGACTGATGTAGCACATTTCACTCATTTTGAAATTGTCAACACAGCCAACTGTATTATCTGGTTGGAAACTAACTAATGTTAGTTTCATCGACAGAATGTGGTGGAAATTATTGTTTTCATGCAGAATGGTGATTCTTCACCTATTGGTAACTAGTTGGAACATATCTTGCAGGAACCTGTTGAAGGCAGAATAATTTCACATTTCACTTGTGAGTTGCCAACTCATTCAATGGGCTTGACATTAGTTAACTTCTGTTTGTGGGACTGTCTGAAATTATACATATATCACGGGACCTCAAAGATACAATATTCTGGGAAGTAGCCAGCATACCAAATAAGATTTGCGAACTTAATATGATGTTCATTGTTACATTAATGTAATGCATAATAATAAGAATAAATAATAAGAGACACCACAGCAGCCAAGTGGTGATCCACTGCCACTATAGAGGGTGTGATGTTGGATATGATGTGTTAGTGAAGAAAGTTAGACCTCATTTCTGCTGCTTAGGTTAGTATAAATTTTGCCCATGTGCAGGAGGTGGACAAAAAAAAGTTGTCTTTTTAATTTGTTATATCTTTTATTAGATAACAGAAAAATATCTAAAACATACGTTTTTAGAACACACTTGATGATATTTGTTAAAATTAGGATTTAAGATCATATTTGAATATCTAAGAAACTGTAGCAGGTGCACATCACTTCTTATGATAAAATGTTACAAAAATCATAAAAAGTTCAGGTATTTACAAAAGCCATGTAAAAATTAGGATTTGATATATTTGAACAAATCTTATCTAGCACATTCTAAAAGCATAGTTTTTACACATTTTCCTATTATTTATTAAGCCTGAAGTAGGGGAGAGAGAAAAATATTGTGTGTACAAATAAATACATGTTATTTAAAAACAACAAGGAACACGCTGGTATATTGAGACTGTCCTATCCACTGTACTAAACCCTAAAACAACAACAAAACACTCAAAGCCATCCCTTATTATTCAGATATGTAATGCGTTTTCCCTTTAACTTCCTCAGATTAACTGCATATACTACATCTGAAGGTAGTACTTTTGAGAGGTCAACTACCCTGTTAGAAAAATAAAGTTGTCTTAGTTAAAGACAACTGTTACGTTTATAATTTCCCTTAACAGTCTTAAACACCTCAATCAGTATTTGACATAGTATGTTTTTGAATTTATAATTTGTTCTGTGTGTGTGTGTATGTAATTTGATGTTGTTTAAGTTATCTTTCTCCTTACCATTGTATTGAGCTTACACCTATTCTGCTCATGGTGTAATGGGCCTCTTGATGAATCTGATGTTGCCTGTAAAGTGAGAAATATTGAGTTTAAACAGTCTGGTAGATAGTTTAAGCTCAATAAAATGATGATACTTATTTTTGTAGAAGAGACTGTTTATTGTTCCTTGGGCAAGTATACACACGCAATGTTTGTGTTAGTGAATTAATAAGGATTGTTTGTTTGTAGGTATTTTGAACCCAGTCTTTTTCTTTCATGAACTCAGTTACTAAGAGATTCTGTACTACTTCATTATATAAATATCTCATAGAATTTTCTATTATTAAGTTTCTGTATCCAATTTTTCTGATACCAATGCAGCTCCACTTGCACATAGTATATTATTAAAGATTCCACATAACTCACTGCATTAGCCTAAATTAGACTCTGATAAAGATCTTATTATTAAGTACTGTATGGAAATCAGATCTAATCAGTTGAAAGTTGTAAATAACTATTTATACTGATTGATTAATTAAATCTTAATTGTAAGTGTGACTCAAGATAGTTTATACAACTTCATAACTGGCTATTATTTCCAACAGTCTCTTTTTTACATTGAAATTTGCACTTTTTCTCTTTTCATTTTAGGTAATATATTAAGTTTCTTTACAGATGACCTAACGACAATTATGGCTGTTTTGTTTGTTGTTATTTTCAGGAAGTTCAAGTGTCTATCATAGGTTCTATTTCTTCACATGAGAAAAGTACAGCATTTACTCAAAGAGACTGCAGTGACTTGTCTGATAATCAAAAGTTTAAAACCATAAAACAAAGGGTATGTATTATCTATACCTGTGTATATATTTATATGTATTTGATATTTACATATAAAGCAGAGTAAGGCTGTCAATAAAATATTCAGTTCCAGACCACATAGAAGACTGAATATTGTTTCTGAGTTTGTAAAATTTTCGTATACAAATAATTATTTGTATTCACTATTTGTAATCATCATTATTTTAAATTGTATTGTTTTTTTGTATATAAATGTATATTTGTGTAAACAAAGAAAATTGTGTGTATGTCTTGTTGGCAAGTATCATAAATTTGATACATATTAATATTTATTTAAGTTCTAAATTAAAATGTCCAGGATATTTTTGAAATCATAATGTGTAACACATATAACATAATAAATCAGAGACTTCTCCAAGATAAATTATAATATGTAACAGGAGAACTCCAACGATTGGACTGTAACAAACAAGGAATAAGTGTTATATTAACAAGAATTCTCTTGTTCATTCTGTGACAAGTGACACATTAACATGACTGTCTCTTGTTCTTTGTAACAAATGTTACATAAACACGACTTCCCTCGTTCTTTATAATAAGTGTTACATTAACATTAGTGTCTTTTGTTCTTTGTAACTAGTGTTACATTAACACGAATGTCTCTTGTTCTTTCTAACAAGTGTTATATTTACACGAGTTCTCTTGTTCCTTCTAACAAGTGTTACATTGACATGATTGTTTCTTTTCTTTGTAACAAGTGTTACATTAACATGAGTGTCTCTAGTTCTTTGTAACAAGTGTTATTTTAACGTGAGTGTTTCTTGTTTTTTGTAACGTGTTATATTAACATGATTGTCTCTTGTTCTTTGTAACAAGTGTTACATTAACATGAATGCCTTGTTCTTTGTAACAAGTGTTATATTAACATGAGTGTCTCTTTTTTGTAACTTGTAACAAGTGTTATATTAACATGAGTTCTCTTTTTTTGTAACAAGTGTTACATTAACATGAGTGTTTTTTGTTCTTTGTAACAAGTGTTACATTAACATGAGTGTCTTGTTTCTTTGTAACAAGTGTTATATTAACATGAGTGTCTCTTTGTTCTTTGTAACAAGTGTTACATTAACATGATTGTTTCTTGTTCTTTGTAACAAGTGTTACATTAACATGATTGTGCTTGTTCCCTTTTAGCAGTGTAGGACTTTAACAAGTGTTCACCACCCACACGAGTGTCTCTTGTACTTTGTAACAAGTGTTCACATTTTACATGATTGTCTCTTGTTCTTTGTAACAAGTGTTACATTAACATGAGTGTCTCTTGTTTTTGTAACAAGTGTTACATTAACATGAGTGTCTCTTGTTCTTTGTAACAAGTGTTACATTAACATGATTGTTCTTTGTAACAAGTTTACATTAACATAACTTTGTAACAAGTGTTACATTAACATGAGTGTCTCTTGTTCTTTGTAACAAGTGTTACATTAACATGAGTGTCTCTTGTTCTTTGTAACAAGTGTTATATTAACATGAGTGTCTCTTGTTCTTTGTAACAAGTGTTACATTAACATGATTGTTTCTTGTTCTTTGTAACAAGTGTTACATTAACATGAGTGTCTCTTGTTCTTTGTAACAAGTGTTACATTAACATGAGTGTCTCTTGTTCTTTGTAACAAGTGTTATATTAACATGAGTGTCTCTTTGTTCTTTGTAACAAGTGTTATATTAACATGATTGTCTTGTTCTTGTTCTGTTACATTAACATGAGTGTTAACAAGTGTTATTAACATGAGTGTCTCTTGTTCTTTGTAACAAGTGTTACATTAACATGAGTGTTCTTTAACAAGTTCTTTGTAACAAGTGTTATATTAACAAGTGATTTAACATGAGTGTCTCTTGTTCTTTGTAACAAGTGTTACATTAACATGAGTGTCTCTTGTTCTTTGTAACAAGTGTTACATTAACATGAGTGTCTCTTGTTCTTTGTAACAAGTGTTACATTAACATGAGTGTCTCTTGTTCTTTGTAACAAGTGTTACATTAACATGAGTGTCTCTTGTTCTTTGTAACAAGTGTTACATTAACATGTTTTCTTGTTCTTTGTAACAAGTGTTACATTAACATGATTGTTTCTTGTTCTTTGTAACAAGTGTTACATTAACATGAGTGTCTCTTGTTCTTTGTAACAAGTGTTACATTAACATGAGTGTCTCTTGTTCTTTGTAACAAGTGTTACATTAACATGAGTGTCTCTTGTTCTTTGTAACAAGTGTTACATTAACATGATTGTCTCTTGTTCTTTGTAACAAGTGTTACATTAACATGATTGTCTCTTGTTCTTTGTAACAAGTGTTACATTAACATGAGTGTCTCTTGTTCTTTGTAACAAGTGTTACATTAACATGAGTGTCTCTTGTTCTTTGTAACAAGTGTTATATTAACATGAGTGTCTCTTGTTCTTTGTAACAAGTGTTACATTAACATGAGTGTCTCTTGTTCTTTGTAACAAGTGTTACATTAACATGAGTTCTCTTGTTCTTTGTAACAAGTGTTACATTAACATGAGTGTCTCTTGTTCTTTGTAACAAGTGTTACATTAACATGAGTGTCTCTTGTTCTTTGTAACAAGTGTTACATTAACATGAGTGTCTCTTGTTCTTTGTAACAAGTGTTACATTAACATGAGTGTCTCTTGTTCTTTGTAACAAGTGTTACATTAACATGAGTGTCTCTTGTTCTTTGTAACAAGTGTTACATTAACATGAGTGTCTCTTGTTCTTTGTAACAAGTGTTACATTAACATGAGTGTCTCTTGTTCTTTGTAACAAGTGTTATATTAACATGAGTGTCTCTTGTTCTTTGTAACAAGTGTTACATTAACATGAGTGTCTCTTGTTCTTTGTAACAAGTGTTACATTAACATGAGTGTCTCTTGTTCTTTGTAACAAGTGTTACATTAACATGAGTGTCTCTTGTTCTTTGTAACAAGTGTTACATTAACATGAGTGTCTCTTGTTCTTTGTAACAAGTGTTATATTAACATGAGTGTCTCTTGTTCTTTGTAACAAGTGTTACATTAACATGAGTGTCTCTTGTTCTTTTCTAAACAAGTGTTACATTAACATGAGTGTCTCTTGTTCTTTGTAACAAGTGTTACATTAACATGAGTGTCTCTTGTTCTTTGTAACAAGTGTTACATTAACATGAGTGTCTCTTGTTCTTTGTAACAAGTGTTACATTAACATGAGTGTCTCTTGTTCTTTGTAACAAGTGTTACATTAACATGAGTGTCTCTTGTTCTTTGTAACAAGTGTTACATTAACATGAGTGTCTCTTGTTCTTTGTAACAAGTGTTACATTAACATGAGTGTCTCTTGTTCTTTGTAACAAGTGTTATATTAACATGAGTGTCTCTTCTTGTAACTTTGTAACAAGTGTTAACATTAACATGAGTGTCTCTTGTTCTTTGTAACAAGTGTTACATTAACATGAGTGTCTCTTGTTCTTTGTAACAAGTGTTACATTAACATGAGTGTCTCTTGTTCTTTGTAACAAGTGTTACATTAACATGAGTGTCTCTTGTTCTTTGTAACAAGTGTTACATTAACATGAGTGTCTCTTGTTCTTTGTAACAAGTGTTACATTAACATGAGTGTCTCTTGTTCTTTGTAACAAGTGTTACATTAACATGAGTGTCTCTTGTTCTTTGTAACAAGTGTTACATTAACATGAGTGTCTCTTGTTCTTTGTAACAAGTGTTACATTAACATGAGTGTCTCTTGTTCTTTGTAACAAGTGTTATATTAACATGAGTGTCTTTCTTGTTCTTTGTAACAAGTGTTACATTAACATGAGTGTCTCTTGTTCTTTGTAACAAGTGTTACATTAACATGAGTGTCTCTTGTTCTTTGTAACAAGTGTTATATTAACATGAGTGTCTCTTTCTTCTTTGTAACAAGTGTTACATTAACATGAGTGTCTCTTGTTCTTTGTAACAAGTGTTACATTAACATGAGTGTCTCTTGTTCTTTGTAACAAGTGTTACATTAACATGAGTGTCTCTTGTTCTTTGTAACAAGTGTTACATTAACATGAGTGTCTCTTGTTCTTTGTAACAAGTGTTACATTAACATGAGTGTCTCTTGTTCTTTGTAACAAGTGTTACATTAACATGAGTGTCTCTTGTTCTTTGTAACAAGTGTTACATTAACATGAGTGTCTCTTGTTCTTTGTAACAAGTGTTACATTAACATGAGTGTCTTTGTTCTTTGTAACAAGTGTTACATTAACATGAGTGTCTCTTGTTCTTTGTAACAAGTGTTACATTAACATGAGTGTCTCTTGTTCTTTGTAACAAGTGTTACATTAACATGAGTGTCTCTTGTTCTTTGTAACAAGTGTTACATTAACATGAGTGTCTCTTGTTCTTTGTAACAAGTGTTATATTATTAACATGAGTGTCTCTTGTTCTTTGTAACAAGTGTTACATTAACATGAGTTCTCTCTTGTTCTTTGTAACAAGTGTTACATTAACATGAGTGTCTCTTGTTCTTTGTAACAAGTGTTACATTAACATGAGTGTCTCTTGTTCTTTGTAACAAGTGTTACATTAACATGAGTGTCTCTTGTTCTTTGTAACAAGTGTTACATTAACATGAGTGTCTCTTTAACATGTTCTTTGTAACAAGTGTTACATTAACATGAGTGTCTCTTGTTCTTTGTAACAAGTGTTACATTAACATGAGTGTCTTGTTGTTCTTTGTAACAAGTGTTACATTAACATGATGAGTGTCTCTTGTTCTTTGTAACAAGTGTTACATTAACATGAGTGTCTCTTGTTCTTTGTAACAAGTGTTACATTAACATGAGTGTCTCTTTTCTTTGTAACAAGTGTTACATTAACATGAGTGTCTCTTGTTCTTTGTAACAAGTGTTACATTAACATGAGTGTCTCTTGTTCTTTGTAACAAGTGTTACATTAACATGAGTGTCTCTTGTTCTTTGTAACAAGTGTTACATTAACATGAGTGTCTCTTGTTCTTTGTAACAAGTGTTACATTAACATGAGTGTCTCTTGTTCTTTGTAACAAGTGTTACATTAACATGAGTGTCTCTTGTTCTTTGTAACAAGTGTTACATTAACATGAGTGTCTCTTGTTCTTTGTAACAAGTGTTACATTAACATGAGTGTCTCTTGTTCTTTGTAACAAGTGTTACATTAACATGAGTGTCTCTTGTTCTTTGTAACAAGTGTTACATTAACATGAGTGTCTCTTGTTCTTTAACAAGTGTTACATAACAAGTGTTACTTTAACAAGTGTTAGTTAACATGAGTGTCTCTTGTTCTTTGTAACAAGTGTTACATTAACATGATTGTTTCTTGTTCTTTTCTTTGTAACAAGTGTTACATTAACATGAGTGTCTCTTGTTCTTTGTAACAAGTGTTACATTAACATGAGTGTCTCTTTGTTCTTTGTAACAAGTGTTACATTAACATGATTGTTTCTTGTTCTTTGTAACAAGTGTTACATTAACATGAGTGTCTCTTGTTCTTTGTAACAAGTGTTACATTAACATGAGTGTTTCTTTGTTCTTTGTAACAAGTGTTACATTAACATGAGTTCTCTTGTTCTTTGTAACAAGTGTTACATTAACATGAGTGTCTCTTGTTCTTTGTAACAAGTGTTACATTAACATGAGTGTCTCTTGTTCTTTGTAACAAGTGTTACATTAACATGAGTGTCTCTTGTTCTTTGTAACAAGTGTTACATTAACATGAGTGTCTCTTGTTCTTTGTAACAAGTGTTACATTAACATGAGTGTCTCTTGTTCTTTGTAACAAGTGTTACATTAACATGAGTGTCTCTTGTTCTTTGTAACAAGTGTTACATTAACATGAGTGTCTCTTGTTCTTTGTAACAAGTGTTACATTAACATGAGTGTTCTTTGTAACAAGTGTTAATTAACAGTGTTACAAGTGTTACATTAACATGAGTGTCTCTTGTTCTTTGTAACAAGTGTTACATTAACATGAGTGTCTCTTGTTCTTTGTAACAAGTGTTACATTAACATGAGTGTCTCTTGTTCTTTGTAACAAGTGTTACATTAACATGAGTGTCTCTTGTTCTTTGTAACAAGTGTTACATTAACATGAGTGTCTCTTGTTCTTTGTAACAAGTGTTACATTAACATGAGTGTCTCTTGTTCTTTGTAACAAGTGTTACATTAACATGAGTGTCTCTTGTTCTTTGTAACAAGTGTTACATTAACATGAGTGTCTCTTGTTCTTTGTAACAAGTGTTACATTAACATGAGTTCTCTTGTTCTTTGTAACAAGTGTTACATTAACATGAGTGTCTCTTGTTCTTTGTAACAAGTGTTACATTAACATGAGTGTCTCTTGTTCTTTGTAACAAGTGTTACATTAACATGAGTGTCTCTTGTTCTTTGTAACAAGTGTTACATTAACATGAGTGTCTCTTGTTCTTTGTAACAAGTGTTACATTAACATGAGTGTCTCTTGTTCTTTGTAACAAGTGTTACATTAACATGAGTTCTCTTGTTCTTTGTAACAAGTGTTACATTAACATGAGTGTCTCTTGTTCTTTGTAACAAGTGTTACATTAACATGAGTGTCTCTTGTTCTTTGTAACAAGTGTTACATTAACATGAGTGTCTCTTGTTCTTTGTAACAAGTGTTACATTAACATGAGTGTCTCTTGTTCTTTGTAACAAGTGTTACATTAACATGAGTGTCTCTTGTTCTTTGTAACAAGTGTTACATTAACATGAGTGTCTCTTGTTCTTTGTAACAAGTGTTACATTAACATGAGTGTCTCTTGTTCTTTGTAACAAGTGTTACATTAACATGAGTGTCTCTTGTTCTTTGTAACAAGTGTTACATTAACATGAGTGTCTCTTGTTCTTTGTAACAAGTGTTACATTAACATGAGTGTCTCTTGTTCTTTGTAACAAGTGTTATATTAACATGAGTGTCTCTTGTTCTTTGTAACAAGTGTTACATTAACATGAGTGTCTCTTGTTCTTTGTAACAAGTGTTACATTAACATGAGTGTCTCTTGTTCTTTGTAACAAGTGTTACATTAACATGAGTGTCTCTTGTTCTTTGTAACAAGTGTTACATTAACATGAGTGTCTCTTGTTCTTTGTAACAAGTGTTACATTAACATGAGTGTCTCTTGTTCTTTGTAACAAGTGTTACATTAACATGAGTGTCTCTTGTTCTTTGTAACAAGTGTTACATTAACATGAGTGTCTCTTGTTCTTTGTAACAAGTGTTACATTAACATGAGTGTCTCTTGTTCTTTTTGTAACAAGTGTTACATTAACATGAGTGTCTCTTGTTCTTTGTAACAAGTGTTATATTAACATGAGTGTCTCTTTGTTCTTTGTAACAAGTGTTACATTAACATGAGTGTCTCTTGTTCTTTGTAACAAGTGTTACATTAACATGAGTGTTCTTTGTAACAAGTGTTCTTTGTAACAAGTGTTACATTAACATGAGTGTCTCTTGTTCTTTGTAACAAGTGTTACATTAACATGAGTGTCTCTTGTTCTTTGTAACAAGTGTTACATTAACATGAGTGTCTCTTGTTCTTTGTAACAAGTGTTACATTAACATGAGTGTCTCTTGTTCTTTGTAACAAGTGTTACATTAACATGAGTGTCTCTTGTTCTTTGTAACAAGTGTTATATTAACATGAGTGTCTCTTGTTCTTTGTAACAAGTGTTACATTAACATGAGTGTCTCTTGTTCTTTGTAACAAGTGTTACATTAACATGAGTGTCTTCTTGTTCTTTGTAACAAGTGTTACATTAACATGAGTGTCTCTTGTTCTTTGTAACAAGTGTTACATTAACATGAGTGTCTCTTGTTCTTTGTAACAAGTGTTACATTAACATGAGTGTCTCTTGTTCTTTGTAACAAGTGTTACATTAACATGAGTGTCTCTTGTTCTTTGTAACAAGTGTTACATTAACATGAGTGTCTCTTGTTCTTTGTAACAAGTGTTACATTAACATGAGTGTCTCTTGTTCTTTGTAACAAGTGTTACATTAACATGAGTGTCTCTTGTTCTTTGTAACAAGTGTTACATTAACATGAGTGTCTCTTGTTCTTTGTAACAAGTGTTATATTAACATGAGTTCTCTTTCTCTTGTTCTTTGTAACAAGTGTTACATTAACATGAGTGTCTCTTGTTCTTTGTAACAAGTGTTACATTAACATGAGTGTCTCTTGTTCTTTGTAACAAGTGTTACATTAACATGAGTGTCTCTTGTTCTTTGTAACAAGTGTTACATTAACATGAGTGTCTCTTGTTCTTTGTAACAAGTGTTACATTAACATGAGTGTCTCTTGTTCTTTTCTTTGTAACAAGTGTTACATTAACATGAGTGTCTCTTGTTCTTTGTAACAAGTGTTATATTAACATGAGTGTCTCTTGTTCTTTGTAACAAGTGTTACATTAACATGAGTGTCTCTTGTTCTTTGTAACAAGTGTTACATTAACATGAGTGTCTCTTGTTCTTTGTAACAAGTGTTACATTAACATGAGTGTCTCTTGTTCTTTGTAACAAGTGTTACATTAACATGAGTTGTCTCTTGTTCTTTGTAACAAGTGTTACATTAACATGAGTGTCTCTTGTTCTTTGTAACAAGTGTTACATTAACATGAGTGTCTCTTGTTCTTTGTAACAAGTGTTACATTAACATGAGTGTCTCTTGTTCTTTGTAACAAGTGTTACATTAACATGAGTGTCTCTTGTTCTTTGTAACAAGTGTTACATTAACATGAGTGTCTCTTGTTCTTTGTAACAAGTGTTACATTAACATGAGTGTCTCTTGTTCTTTGTAACAAGTGTTACATTAACATGAGTGTCTTCTTGTTCTTTGTAACAAGTGTTACATTAACATGAGTGTCTCTTGTTCTTTGTAACAAGTGTTACATTAACATGAGTGTCTCTTGTTCTTTGTAACAAGTGTTACATTAACATGAGTGTCTCTTGTTCTTTGTAACAAGTGTTACATTAACATGAGTGTCTCTTGTTCTTTGTAACAAGTGTTACATTAACATGAGTGTCTCTTGTTCTTTGTAACAAGTGTTACATTAACATGAGTGTCTCTTGTTCTTTGTAACAAGTGTTACATTAACATGAGTGTCTCTTGTTCTTTGTAACAAGTGTTACATTAACATGAGTGTCTCTTGTTCTTTGTAACAAGTGTTACATTAACATGAGTGTCTCTTGTTCTTTGTAACAAGTGTTACATTAACATGAGTGTCTCTTGTTCTTTGTAACAAGTGTTACATTAACATGAGTGTCTCTTGTTCTTTGTAACAAGTGTTACATTAACATGAGTGTCTCTTGTTCTTTGTAACAAGTGTTACATTAACATGAGTGTCTCTTGTTCTTTCTTTGTAACAAGTGTTACATTAACATGAGTGTCTCTTGTTCTTTGTAACAAGTGTTACATTAACATGAGTGTCTCTTGTTCTTTGTAACAAGTGTTACATTAACATGAGTGTCTCTTGTTCTTTGTAACAAGTGTTACATTAACATGAGTGTCTCTTGTTCTTTGTAACAAGTGTTACATTAACATGAGTGTCTCTTGTTCTTTGTAACAAGTGTTACATTAACATGAGTGTCTCTTGTTCTTTGTAACAAGTGTTACATTAACATGAGTGTCTCTTGTTCTTTGTAACAAGTGTTACATTAACATGAGTGTCTCTTGTTCTTTGTAACAAGTGTTACATTAACATGAGTGTCTCTTGTTCTTTGTAACAAGTGTTACATTAACATGAGTGTTCTTTGTTCTTTGTAACAAGTGTTACATTAACATGAGTGTCTCTTGTTCTTTGTAACAAGTGTTATATTAACATGAGTGTCTCTTGTTCTTTGTAACAAGTGTTACATTAACATGAGTGTCTCTTGTTCTTTGTAACAAGTGTTACATTAACATGAGTGTCTCTTGTTCTTTGTAACAAGTGTTACATTAACATGAGTGTCTCTTGTTCTTTGTAACAAGTGTTACATTAACATGAGTGTCTCTTGTTCTTTGTAACAAGTGTTACATTAACATGAGTGTCTTCTTGTTCTTTGTAACAAGTGTTACATTAACATGAGTGTCTCTTGTTCTTTGTAACAAGTGTTACATTAACATGAGTGTCTCTTGTTCTTTGTAACAAGTGTTACATTAACATGAGTGTCTCTTGTTCTTTGTAACAAGTGTTACATTAACATGAGTGTCTCTTGTTCTTTGTAACAAGTGTTACATTAACATGAGTGTCTCTTGTTCTTTGTAACAAGTGTTACATTAACATGAGTGTCTTTGTTCTTTGTAACAAGTGTTACATTAACATGAGTGTCTCTTGTTCTTTGTAACAAGTGTTACATTAACATGAGTGTCTCTTGTTCTTTGTAACAAGTGTTACATTAACATGAGTGTCTCTTGTTCTTTGTAACAAGTGTTACATTAACATGAGTGTCTTTGTTCTTTGTAACAAGTGTTACATTAACATGAGTGTCTCTTGTTCTTTGTAACAAGTGTTACATTAACATGAGTGTCTCTTGTTCTTTGTAACAAGTGTTACATTAACATGAGTGTCTCTTGTTCTTTGTAACAAGTGTTACATTAACATGAGTGTCTCTTGTTCTTTGTAACAAGTGTTACATTAACATGAGTGTCTCTTGTTCTTTGTAACAAGTGTTACATTAACATGAGTGTCTCTTGTTCTTTGTAACAAGTGTTACATTAACATGAGTGTCTCTTGTTCTTTGTAACAAGTGTTACATTAACATGAGTGTCTCTTGTTCTTTGTAACAAGTGTTACATTAACATGAGTGTCTCTTGTTCTTTGTAACAAGTGTTACATTAACATGAGTGTCTCTTGTTCTTTGTAACAAGTGTTACATTAACATGAGTTCTTTGTTCTTTGTAACAAGTGTTACATTAACATGAGTGTCTCTTGTTCTTTGTAACAAGTGTTACATTAACATGAGTGTCTCTTGTTCTTTGTAACAAGTGTTACATTAACATGAGTGTCTCTTGTTCTTTGTAACAAGTGTTACATTAACATGAGTGTCTCTTGTTCTTTGTAACAAGTGTTACATTAACATGAGTGTCTCTTGTTCTTTGTAACAAGTGTTACATTAACATGAGTGTCTCTTGTTCTTTGTAACAAGTGTTACATTAACATGAGTGTCTCTTGTTCTTTGTAACAAGTGTTACATTAACATGAGTGTCTCTTGTTCTTTGTAACAAGTGTTACATTAACATGAGTGTCTCTTGTTCTTTGTAACAAGTGTTACATTAACATGAGTGTCTCTTGTTCTTTGTAACAAGTGTTACATTAACATGAGTGTCTCAAGTTGTTCTTTTCTTTGTAACAAGTGTTACATTAACATGAGTGTCTCTTGTTCTTTGTAACAAGTGTTATATTAACATGAGTGTCTCTTGTTCTTTGTAACAAGTGTTACATTAACATGAGTGTCTCTTGTTCTTTGTAACAAGTGTTACATTAACATGAGTGTCTCTTGTTCTTTGTAACAAGTGTTATATTAACATGAGTGTCTCTTGTTCTTTGTAACAAGTGTTACATTAACATGAGTGTCTCTTGTTCTTTGTAACAAGTGTTACATTAACATGAGTGTCTCTTGTTCTTTGTAACAAGTGTTACATTAACATGAGTGTCTCTTGTTCTTTGTAACAAGTGTTACATTAACATGAGTGTCTCTTGTTCTTTGTAACAAGTGTTACATTAACATGAGTGTCTCTTGTTCTTTGTAACAAGTGTTACATTAACATGAGTGTCTCTTGTTCTTTGTAACAAGTGTTACATTAACATGAGTGTCTCTTGTTCTTTGTAACAAGTGTTACATTAACATGAGTGTCTCTTGTTCTTTGTAACAAGTGTTACATTAACATGAGTGTCTCTTGTTCTTTGTAACAAGTGTTAGAGTGTCTCTTGTTCTTTGTAACAAGTGTTAATTAACATGAGTGTCTCTTGTTCTTTGTAACAAGTGTTACATTAACATGAGTGTCTCTTGTTCTTTGTAACAAGTGTTACATTAACATGAGTGTCTCTTGTTCTTTGTAACAAGTGTTACATTAACATGAGTGTCTCTTGTTCTTTGTAACAAGTGTTACATTAACATGAGTGTCTCTTGTTCTTTGTAACAAGTGTTACATTAACATGAGTGTCTCTTGTTCTTTGTAACAAGTGTTACATTAACATGAGTGTCTCTTGTTCTTTGTAACAAGTGTTACATTAACATGAGTGTCTCTTGTTCTTTGTAACAAGTGTTACATTAACATGAGTGTCTCTTGTTCTTTGTAACAAGTGTTACATTAACATGAGTGTCTCTTGTTCTTTGTAACAAGTGTTACATTAACATGAGTGTCTCTTTGTTCTTTGTAACAAGTGTTACATTAACATTAACAAGTGTTAGAGTGTCTTTTGTTCTTTGTAACAAGTGTTACATTAACATGAGTGTCTCTTGTTCTTTGTAACAAGTGTTACATTAACATGAGTGTCTCTTGTTCTTTGTAACAAGTGTTACATTAACATGAGTGTCTCTTGTTCTTTGTAACAAGTGTTACATTAACATGAGTGTCTCTTGTTCTTTGTAACAAGTGTTACATTAACATGAGTGTCTCTTGTTCTTTGTAACAAGTGTTACATTAACATGAGTGTCTCTTGTTCTTTGTAACAAGTGTTACATTAACATGAGTGTCTCTTGTTCTTTGTAACAAGTGTTACATTAACATGAGTGTCTCTTGTTCTTTGTAACAAGTGTTACATTAACATGAGTGTCTCTTGTTCTTTGTAACAAGTGTTACATTAACATGAGTGTCTCTTGTTCTTTGTAACAAGTGTTACATTAACATGAGTGTCTCTTGTTCTTTGTAACAAGTGTTACATTAACATGAGTGTCTCTTGTTCTTTGTAACAAGTGTTACATTAACATGAGTGTCTCTTGTTCTTTGTAACAAGTGTTACATTAACATGAGTGTCTCTTGTTCTTTGTAACAAGTGTTACATTAACATGAGTGTCTCTTGTTCTTTGTAACAAGTGTTACATTAACATGAGTGTCTCTTGTTCTTTGTAACAAGTGTTACATTAACATGAGTGTCTCTTTGTTCTTTGTAACAAGTGTTACATTAACATGAGTTCTCTTGTTCTTTGTAACAAGTGTTACATTAACATGAGTGTCTCTTGTTCTTTGTAACAAGTGTTACATTAACATGAGTGTCTCTTGTTCTTTGTAACAAGTGTTACATTAACATGAGTGTCTCTTGTTCTTTGTAACAAGTGTTACATTAACATGAGTGTCTCTTGTTCTTTGTAACAAGTGTTACATTAACATGAGTGTCTCTTGTTCTTTGTAACAAGTGTTACATTAACATGAGTGTCTCTTGTTCTTTGTAACAAGTGTTACATTAACATGAGTGTCTCTTGTTCTTTGTAACAAGTGTTACATTAACATGAGTGTCTCTTGTTCTTTGTAACAAGTGTTACATTAACATGAGTGTCTCTTGTTCTTTGTAACAAGTGTTACATTAACATGAGTGTCTCTTGTTCTTTGTAACAAGTGTTATATTAACATGAGTGTCTCTTGTTCTTTGTAACAAGTGTTACATTAACATGAGTGTCTCTTGTTCTTTGTAACAAGTGTTACATTAACATGATTGTCTCTTGTTCTTTGTAACAAGTGTTACATTAACATGAGTGTCTCTTGTTCTTTGTAACAAGTGTTACATTAACATGAGTGTCTCTTGTTCTTTGTAACAAGTGTTACATTAACATGAGTGTCTCTTGTTCTTTGTAACAAGTGTTACATTAACATGAGTGTCTCTTGTTCTTTGTAACAAGTGTTACATTAACATGAGTGTCTCTTGTTCTTTGTAACAAGTGTTACATTAACATGAGTGTCTCTTGTTCTTTGTAACAAGTGTTACATTAACATGAGTGTCTCTTGTTCTTTGTAACAAGTGTTACATTAACATGAGTGTCTCTTGTTCTTTGTAACAAGTGTTACATTAACATGAGTGTCTCTTGTTCTTTGTAACAAGTGTTACATTAACATGAGTGTCTCTTGTTCTTTGTAACAAGTGTTACATTAACATGAGTGTCTCTTGTTCTTTGTAACAAGTGTTACATTAACATGAGTGTCTCTTGTTCTTTGTAACAAGTGTTACATTAACATGAGTGTCTCTTGTTCTTTGTAACAAGTGTTACATTAACATGAGTGTCTCTTGTTCTTTGTAACAAGTGTTACATTAACATGAGTGTCTCTTGTTCTTTGTAACAAGTGTTACATTAACATGAGTGTCTCTTGTTCTTTGTAACAAGTGTTACATTAACATGAGTGTCTCTTGTTCTTTGTAACAAGTGTTACATTAACATGAGTGTCTCTTGTTCTTTGTAACAAGTGTTATATTAACATGAGTTGTCTCTTGTTCTTTGTAACAAGTGTTACATTAACATGAGTGTCTCTTGTTCTTTGTAACAAGTGTTACATTAACATGAGTGTCTCTTGTTCTTTGTAACAAGTGTTACATTAACATGAGTGTCTCTTGTTCTTTGTAACAAGTGTTACATTAACATGAGTGTCTCTTGTTCTTTGTAACAAGTGTTACATTAACATGAGTGTCTCTTGTTCTTTGTAACAAGTGTTACATTAACATGAGTGTCTCTTGTTCTTTGTAACAAGTGTTACATTAACATGAGTGTCTCTTGTTCTTTGTAACAAGTGTTACATTAACATGAGTGTCTCTTGTTCTTTGTAACAAGTGTTACATTAACATGAGTGTCTCTTGTTCTTTGTAACAAGTGTTACATTAACATGAGTGTCTCTTGTTCTTTGTAACAAGTGTTACATTAACATGAGTGTCTCTTTGTTCTTTGTAACAAGTGTTACATTAACATGAGTGTCTCTTGTTCTTTGTAACAAGTGTTACATTAACATGAGTGTCTCTTGTTCTTTGTAACAAGTGTTACATTAACATGAGTGTCTCTTGTTCTTTGTAACAAGTGTTACATTAACATGAGTGTCTCTTGTTCTTTGTAACAAGTGTTACATTAACATGAGTGTCTCTTGTTCTTTGTAACAAGTGTTACATTAACATGAGTGTCTCTTGTTCTTTGTAACAAGTGTTACATTAACATGAGTGTCTCTTGTTCTTTGTAACAAGTGTTACATTAACATGAGTGTCTCTTGTTCTTTGTAACAAGTGTTACATTAACATGAGTGTCTCTTGTTCTTTGTAACAAGTGTTACATTAACATGAGTGTCTCTTGTTCTTTGTAACAAGTGTTACATTAACATGAGTGTCTCTTGTTCTTTGTAACAAGTGTTACATTAACATGAGTGTCTTTGTTCTTTGTAACAAGTGTTACATTAACATGAGTGTCTCTTGTTCTTTGTAACAAGTGTTACATTAACATGATTGTCTCTTGTTCTTTGTAAGTGTTAAGTGTTACATTAACATGAGTGTCTCTTGTTCTTTGTAACAAGTGTTACATTAACATGAGTGTCTCTTGTTCTTTGTAACAAGTGTTACATTAACATGAGTGTCTCTTGTTCTTTGTAACAAGTGTTACATTAACATGAGTGTCTCTTGTTCTTTGTAACAAGTGTTACATTAACATGAGTGTCTCTTGTTCTTTGTAACAAGTGTTACATTAACATGAGTGTCTCTTGTTCTTTGTAACAAGTGTTACATTAACATGAGTGTCTCTTGTTCTTTGTAACAAGTGTTACATTAACATGAGTGTCTCTTGTTCTTTGTAACAAGTGTTACATTAACATGAGTGTCTCTTGTTCTTTGTAACAAGTGTTACATTAACATGAGTTCTCTCTTGTTCTTTGTAACAAGTGTTACATTAACATGAGTGTCTCTTGTTCTTTGTAACAAGTGTTACATTAACATGAGTGTCTCTTGTTCTTTGTAACAAGTGTTACATTAACATGAGTGTCTCTTGTTCTTTGTAACAAGTGTTACATTAACATGAGTGTCTTTTGTTCTTTTCTTTGTAACAAGTGTTACATTAACATGAGTGTCTCTTGTTCTTTGTAACAAGTGTTACATTAACATGAGTGTCTCTTGTTCTTTGTAACAAGTGTTACATTAACATGATTGTTTCTTGTTCTTTGTAACAAGTGTTACATTAACATGAGTGTCTCTTGTTCTTTGTAACAAGTGTTACATTAACATGAGTGTCTCTTGTTCTTTGTAACAAGTGTTACATTAACATGATTGTCTCTTGTTCTTTGTAACAAGTGTTACATTAACATGAGTGTCTTTCTTGTTCTTTGTAACAAGTGTTACATTAACATGAGTGTCTCTTGTTCTTTGTAACAAGTGTTACATTAACATGAGTGTCTCTTGTTCTTTGTAACAAGTGTTACATTAACATGAGTGTCTCTTGTTCTTTGTAACAAGTGTTACATTAACATGAGTGTCTCTTGTTCTTTGTAACAAGTGTTACATTAACATGAGTGTCTCTTGTTCTTTGTAACAAGTGTTACATTAACATGAGTGTCTCTTGTTCTTTGTAACAAGTGTTACATTAACATGAGTGTCTCTTGTTCTTTGTAACAAGTGTTACATTAACATGAGTGTCTCTTGTTCTTTGTAACAAGTGTTACATTAACATGAGTGTCTCTTGTTCTTTGTAACAAGTGTTACATTAACATGAGTGTCTCTTGTTCTTTGTAACAAGTGTTACATTAACATGAGTGTCTCTTGTTCTTTGTAACAAGTGTTACATTAACATGAGTGTCTCTTGTTCTTTGTAACAAGTGTTACATTAACATGAGTGTCTCTTGTTCTTTGTAACAAGTGTTACATTAACATGATTGTCTCTTGTTCTTTGTAACAAGTGTTACATTAACATGAGTGTCTCTTGTTCTTTGTAACAAGTGTTACATTAACATGAGTGTCTCTTGTTCTTTGTAACAAGTGTTACATTAACATGAGTGTCTCTTGTTCTTTGTAACAAGTGTTACATTAACATGAGTGTCTCTTGTTCTTTGTAACAAGTGTTACATTAACATGAGTGTCTCTTGTTCTTTGTAACAAGTGTTACATTAACATGAGTGTCTCTTGTTCTTTGTAACAAGTGTTACATTAACATGAGTGTCTCTTGTTCTTTGTAACAAGTGTTACATTAACATGAGTGTCTTGTTCTTTGTAACAAGTGTTACATTAACATGAGTGTCTCTTGTTCTTTGTAACAAGTGTTACATTAACATGAGTGTCTCTTGTTCTTTGTAACAAGTGTTACATTAACATGAGTGTCTCTTGTTCTTTGTAACAAGTGTTACATTAACATGAGTGTCTCTTGTTCTTTGTAACAAGTGTTACATTAACATGAGTGTCTCTTGTTCTTTGTAACAAGTGTTACATTAACATGAGTGTCTCTTGTTCTTTGTAACAAGTGTTACATTAACATGAGTGTCTCTTGTTCTTTGTAACAAGTGTTACATTAACATGAGTGTCTCTTGTTCTTTGTAACAAGTGTTACATTAACATGAGTGTCTCTTGTTCTTTGTAACAAGTGTTACATTAACATGAGTGTCTCTTGTTCTTTGTAACAAGTGTTACATTAACATGAGTGTCTCTTGTTCTTTGTAACAAGTGTTACATTAACATGAGTGTCTCTTGTTCTTTGTAACAAGTGTTACATTAACATGAGTGTCTCTTGTTCTTTGTAACAAGTGTTACATTAACATGAGTGTCTTTGTTCTTTGTAACAAGTGTTACATTAACATGAGTGTCTCTTGTTCTTTGTAACAAGTGTTACATTAACATGAGTGTTTCTTGTTCTTTGTAACAAGTGTTACATTAACATGAGTGTCTCTTGTTCTTTGTAACAAGTGTTACATTAACATGAGTGTCTCTTGTTCTTTGTAACAAGTGTTACATTAACATGAGTGTCTCTTGTTCTTTGTAACAAGTGTTACATTAACATGAGTGTCTCTTGTTCTTTGTAACAAGTGTTACATTAACATGAGTGTCTCTTGTTCTTTGTAACAAGTGTTACATTAACATGAGTGTCTCTTGTTCTTTGTAACAAGTGTTATATTAACATGATTGTTTCTTGTTCTTTGTAACAAGTGTTACATTAACATGAGTGTCTCTTGTTCTTTGTAACAAGTGTTACATTAACATGAGTGTCTCTTGTTCTTTGTAACAAGTGTTACATTAACATGAGTGTCTCTTGTTCTTTGTAACAAGTGTTACATTAACATGAGTGTCTCTTGTTCTTTGTAACAAGTGTTACATTAACATGAGTGTCTCTTGTTCTTTGTAACAAGTGTTACATTAACATGAGTGTCTCTTGTTCTTTGTAACAAGTGTTACATTAACATGAGTGTCTCTTGTTCTTTGTAACAAGTGTTACATTAACATGAGTGTCTCTTGTTCTTTGTAACAAGTGTTACATTAACATGAGTGTCTCTTGTTCTTTGTAACAAGTGTTATATTAACATGAGTGTCTCTTGTTCTTTGTAACAAGTGTTACATTAACATGAGTGTCTCTTGTTCTTTGTAACAAGTGTTACATTAACATGAGTGTCTCTTGTTCTTTGTAACAAGTGTTACATTAACATGAGTGTCTCTTGTTCTTTGTAACAAGTGTTACATTAACATGAGTGTCTCTTTGTTCTTTGTAACAAGTGTTACATTAACATGAGTGTCTCTTGTTCTTTGTAACAAGTGTTACATTAACATGAGTGTCTCTTGTTCTTTGTAACAAGTGTTACATTAACATGAGTGTCTCTTGTTCTTTGTAACAAGTGTTACATTAACATGAGTGTCTCTTGTTCTTTGTAACAAGTGTTACATTAACATGAGTGTTTCTTGTTCTTTGTAACAAGTGTTACATTAACATGAGTGTCTCTTGTTCTTTGTAACAAGTGTTATATTAACATGAGTGTCTCTTGTTCTTTGTAACAAGTGTTACATTAACATGAGTGTCTCTTGTTCTTTGTAACAAGTGTTACATTAACATGAGTGTCTCTTGTTCTTTGTAACAAGTGTTACATTAACATGAGTGTCTTTGTTCTTTGTAACAAGTGTTACATTAACATGAGTGTCTCTTGTTCTTTGTAACAAGTGTTACATTAACATGAGTGTCTCTTGTTCTTTGTAACAAGTGTTACATTAACATGAGTTGTCTTCTTGTTCTTTGTAACAAGTGTTACATTAACATGAGTGTCTCTTGTTCTTTGTAACAAGTGTTACATTAACATGAGTGTCTCTTGTTCTTTGTAACAAGTGTTACATTAACATGAGTGTCTCTTGTTCTTTGTAACAAGTGTTACATTAACATGAGTGTCTCTTGTTCTTTGTAACAAGTGTTACATTAACATGAGTGTCTCTTGTTCTTTGTAACAAGTGTTACATTAACATGATTGTTTCTTGTTCTTTGTAACAAGTGTTACATTAACATGAGTGTCTCTTGTTCTTTGTAACAAGTGTTACATTAACATGAGTGTCTCTTGTTCTTTGTAACAAGTGTTACATTAACATGATTGTCTCTTGTTCTTTGTAACAAGTGTTACATTAACATGAGTGTCTCTTGTTCTTTGTAACAAGTGTTATATTAACATGAGTGTCTCTTGTTCTTTGTAACAAGTGTTACATTAACATGAGTGTCTCTTGTTCTTTGTAACAAGTGTTACATTAACATGAGTGTCTCTTGTTCTTTGTAAACAAGTGTTACATTAACATGAGTGTCTCTTGTTCTTTGTAACAAGTGTTACATTAACATGAGTGTCTCTTGTTCTTTGTAACAAGTGTTACATTAACATGAGTGTCTCTTGTTCTTTGTAACAAGTGTTACATTAACATGAGTGTCTCTTGTTCTTTGTAACAAGTGTTACATTAACATGAGTGTCTCTTGTTCTTTGTAACAAGTGTTACATTAACATGAGTGTCTCTTGTTCTTTGTAACAAGTGTTACATTAACATGAGTTGTCTCTTGTTCTTTGTAACAAGTGTTACATTAACATGAGTGTCTCTTGTTCTTTGTAACAAGTGTTACATTAACATGAGTGTCTCTTGTTCTTTGTAACAAGTGTTACATTAACATGAGTGTCTCTTGTTCTTTGTAACAAGTGTTACATTAACATGAGTGTCTCTTGTTCTTTGTAACAAGTGTTACATTAACATGAGTGTCTCTTGTTCTTTGTAACAAGTGTTACATTAACATGAGTGTCTCTTGTTCTTTGTAACAAGTGTTACATTAACATGAGTGTCTCTTGTTCTTTGTAACAAGTGTTACATTAACATGAGTGTCTCTTGTTCTTTGTAACAAGTGTTACATTAACATGAGTGTCTCTTGTTCTTTGTAACAAGTGTTACATTAACATGAGTGTCTCTTGTTCTTTGTAACAAGTGTTACATTAACATGAGTGTCTCTTGTTCTTTGTAACAAGTGTTACATTAACATGAGTGTCTCTTGTTCTTTGTAACAAGTGTTACATTAACATGAGTGTCTCTTGTTCTTTGTAACAAGTGTTACATTAACATGATTGTCTCTTGTTCTTTGTAACAAGTGTTACATTAACATGAGTGTCTCTTGTTCTTTGTAACAAGTGTTACATTAACATGAGTGTCTCTTGTTCTTTGTAACAAGTGTTACATTAACATGAGTGTCTCTTGTTCTTTGTAACAAGTGTTACATTAACATGAGTGTCTCTTGTTCTTTGTAACAAGTGTTACATTAACATGAGTGTCTCTTGTTCTTTGTAACAAGTGTTACATTAACATGAGTGTCTCTTGTTCTTTGTAACAAGTGTTACATTAACATGAGTGTCTCTTGTTCTTTGTAACAAGTGTTACATTAACATGAGTGTCTCTTGTTCTTTGTAACAAGTGTTACATTAACATGAGTGTCTCTTGTTCTTTGTAACAAGTGTTACATTAACATGAGTGTCTCTTGTTCTTTGTAACAAGTGTTACATTAACATGATTGTCTCTTGTTCTTTGTAACAAGTGTTACATTAACATGAGTGTCTCTTGTTCTTTGTAACAAGTGTTACATTAACATGAGTGTCTCTTGTTCTTTGTAACAAGTGTTACATTAACATGAGTGTCTCTTGTTCTTTGTAACAAGTGTTACATTAACATGAGTGTCTCTTGTTCTTTGTAACAAGTGTTACATTAACATGAGTGTCTCTTGTTCTTTGTAACAAGTGTTACATTAACATGAGTTGTCTCTTGTTCTTTGTAACAAGTGTTACATTAACATGAGTGTCTCTTGTTCTTTGTAACAAGTGTTACATTAACATGAGTGTCTCTTGTTCTTTGTAACAAGTGTTACATTAACATGAGTGTCTCTTGTTCTTTGTAACAAGTGTTACATTAACATGAGTGTCTCTTGTTCTTTGTAACAAGTGTTACATTAACATGAGTGTCTCTTGTTCTTTGTAACAAGTGTTACATTAACATGAGTGTCTCTTGTTCTTTGTAACAAGTGTTACATTAACATGAGTGTTTCTTGTTCTTTGTAACAAGTGTTACATTAACATGAGTGTCTCTTGTTCTTTGTAACAAGTGTTACATTAACATGAGTGTCTCTTGTTCTTTGTAACAAGTGTTACATTAACATGAGTGTCTCTTGTTCTTTGTAACAAGTGTTACATTAACATGAGTGTCTCTTGTTCTTTGTAACAAGTGTTACATTAACATGAGTGTCTCTTGTTCTTTGTAACAAGTGTTACATTAACATGAGTGTCTCTTGTTCTTTGTAACAAGTGTTACATTAACATGAGTGTCTCTTTGTTCTTTGTAACAAGTGTTACATTAACATGAGTGTCTCTTGTTCTTTGTAACAAGTGTTACATTAACATGAGTGTCTCTTGTTCTTTGTAACAAGTGTTACATTAACATGAGTGTCTCTTGTTCTTTGTAACAAGTGTTATATTAACATGAGTGTCTCTTGTTCTTTGTAACAAGTGTTACATTAACATGATTGTCTCTTGTTCTTTGTAACAAGTGTTACATTAACATGAGTGTCTCTTGTTCTTTGTAACAAGTGTTACATTAACATGAGTGTCTCTTGTTCTTTGTAACAAGTGTTACATTAACATGAGTGTTTCTTGTTCTTTGTAACAAGTGTTACATTAACATGAGTGTTCTTGTTCTTTTAACATAACAAGTGTTACATTAACATGAGTGTCTCTTGTTCTTTGTAACAAGTGTTACATTAACATGAGTGTCTCTTGTTCTTTGTAACAAGTGTTACATTAACATGAGTGTCTCTTGTTCTTTGTAACAAGTGTTACATTAACATGAGTGTCTCTTGTTCTTTGTAACAAGTGTTACATTAACATGAGTGTCTCTTGTTCTTTGTAACAAGTGTTACATTAACATGAGTGTCTCTTGTTCTTTGTAACAAGTGTTACATTAACATGAGTGTCTCTTGTTCTTTGTAACAAGTGTTACATTAACATGAGTTGTCTCTTGTTCTTTGTAACAAGTGTTACATTAACATGAGTGTCTCTTGTTCTTTGTAACAAGTGTTACATTAACATGAGTGTCTCTTGTTCTTTGTAACAAGTGTTACATTAACATGATTGTTTCTTGTTCTTTGTAACAAGTGTTACATTAACATGAGTGTCTCTTGTTCTTTGTAACAAGTGTTACATTAACATGAGTGTCTCTTGTTCTTTGTAACAAGTGTTACATTAACATGAGTGTCTCTTGTTCTTTGTAACAAGTGTTACATTAACATGAGTGTCTCTTGTTCTTTGTAACAAGTGTTACATTAACATGAGTGTCTTTGTTCTTTGTAACAAGTGTTACATTAACATGATTGTCTCTTGTTCTTTGTAACAAGTGTTACATTAACATGAGTGTCTCTTGTTCTTTGTAACAAGTGTTACATTAACATGAGTGTCTCTTGTTCTTTGTAACAAGTGTTACATTAACATGAGTGTCTCTTGTTCTTTGTAACAAGTGTTACATTAACATGAGTGTCTCTTGTTCTTTGTAACAAGTGTTACATTAACATGAGTGTCTCTTGTTCTTTGTAACAAGTGTTACATTAACATGAGTGTCTCTTGTTCTTTGTAACAAGTGTTACATTAACATGAGTGTCTCTTGTTCTTTGTAACAAGTGTTACATTAACATGATTGTCTCTTGTTCTTTGTAACAAGTGTTACATTAACATGAGTGTCTCTTGTTCTTTGTAACAAGTGTTACATTAACATGAGTGTCTCTTGTTCTTTGTAACAAGTGTTACATTAACATGAGTGTCTCTTGTTCTTTGTAACAAGTGTTACATTAACATGAGTGTCTCTTGTTCTTTGTAACAAGTGTTACATTAACATGAGTGTCTCTTGTTCTTTGTAACAAGTGTTACATTAACATGAGTGTCTCTTGTTCTTTGTAACAAGTGTTACATTAACATGAGTGTCTCTTGTTCTTTGTAACAAGTGTTACATTAACATGAGTGTCTCTTGTTCTTTGTAACAAGTGTTACATTAACATGAGTGTCTCTTGTTCTTTGTAACAAGTGTTACATTAACATGAGTGTCTCTTGTTCTTTGTAACAAGTGTTACATTAACATGAGTGTCTCTTGTTCTTTGTAACAAGTGTTATATTAACATGAGTGTCTCTTGTTCTTTGTAACAAGTGTTATATTAACATGAGTGTCTCTTGTTCTTTGTAACAAGTGTTACATTAACATGAGTGTCTCTTGTTCTTTTTGTAACAAGTGTTACATTAACATGAGTGTCTCTTGTTCTTTGTAACAAGTGTTACATTAACATGAGTGTCTCTTGTTCTTTGTAACAAGTGTTACATTAACATGAGTGTCTCTTGTTCTTTGTAACAAGTGTTACATTAACATGAGTGTCTCTTGTTCTTTGTAACAAGTGTTACATTAACATGAGTGTCTCTTGTTCTTTGTAACAAGTGTTACATTAACATGAGTGTCTCTTGTTCTTTGTAACAAGTGTTACATTAACATGAGTGTCTCTTGTTCTTTGTAACAAGTGTTACATTAACATGAGTGTCTCTTGTTCTTTGTAACAAGTGTTATATTAACATGAGTGTCTCTTGTTCTTTGTAACAAGTGTTACATTAACATGAGTGTCTCTTGTTCTTTGTAACAAGTGTTACATTAACATGAGTGTCTCTTGTTCTTTGTAACAAGTGTTACATTAACATGAGTGTCTCTTGTTCTTTGTAACAAGTGTTACATTAACATGAGTGTCTCTTGTTCTTTGTAACAAGTGTTACATTAACATGAGTGTCTCTTGTTCTTTGTAACAAGTGTTACATTAACATGAGTGTCTCTTGTTCTTTGTAACAAGTGTTACATTAACATGATTGTTTCTTGTTCTTTGTAACAAGTGTTACATTAACATGAGTGTCTCTTGTTCTTTGTAACAAGTGTTACATTAACATGAGTGTCTCTTGTTCTTTGTAACAAGTGTTACATTAACATGATTGTTTCTTGTTCTTTGTAACAAGTGTTACATTAACATGAGTGTCTCTTGTTCTTTGTAACAAGTGTTACATTAACATGAGTGTCTCTTGTTCTTTGTAACAAGTGTTACATTAACATGAGTGTCTCTTGTTCTTTGTAACAAGTGTTACATTAACATGAGTGTCTCTTGTTCTTTGTAACAAGTGTTACATTAACATGAGTGTCTCTTGTTCTTTGTAACAAGTGTTACATTAACATGAGTGTCTCTTGTTCTTTGTAACAAGTGTTACATTAACATGATTGTCTCTTGTTCTTTGTAACAAGTGTTACATTAACATGAGTGTCTCTTGTTCTTTGTAACAAGTGTTACATTAACATGAGTGTCTCTTGTTCTTTACAACAAGTGTTACATTAACATGAGTGTCTCTTGTTCTTTGTAACAAGTGTTACATTAATTAACATGAGTGTCTTTGTTCTTTGTAACAAGTGTTACATTAACATGAGTGTCTCTTGTTCTTTGTAACAAGTGTTACATTAACATGAGTGTCTCTTGTTCTTTGTAACAAGTGTTACATTAACATGAGTGTCTCTTGTTCTTTGTAACAAGTGTTACATTAACATGAGTGTCTCTTGTTCTTTGTAACAAGTGTTACATTAACATGAGTGTCTCTTGTTCTTTGTAACAAGTGTTACATTAACATGAGTGTCTCTTGTTCTTTGTAACAAGTGTTACATTAACATGAGTGTCTCTTGTTCTTTGTAACAAGTGTTACATTAACATGAGTGTCTCTTGTTCTTTGTAACAAGTGTTACATTAACATGAGTGTCTCTTGTTCTTTGTAACAAGTGTTACATTAACATGAGTGTCTCTTGTTCTTTGTAACAAGTGTTACATTAACATGAGTTGTCTCTTGTTCTTTGTAACAAGTGTTACATTAACATGATTGTTTCTTGTTCTTTGTAACAAGTGTTACATTAACATGAGTGTCTCTTGTTCTTTGTAACAAGTGTTACATTAACATGAGTGTCTCTTGTTCTTTGTAACAAGTGTTACATTAACATGAGTGTCTCTTGTTCTTTGTAACAAGTGTTACATTAACATGATTGTTTCTTGTTCTTTGTAACAAGTGTTACATTAACATGAGTGTCTCTTGTTCTTTGTAACAAGTGTTACATTAACATGAGTGTCTCTTGTTCTTTGTAACAAGTGTTACATTAACATGAGTGTCTCTTGTTCTTTGTAACAAGTGTTACATTAACATGAGTGTCTCTTGTTCTTTGTAACAAGTGTTACATTAACATGAGTGTTACAAGTGTTAATTAACATGAGTGTCTCTTGTTCTTTGTAACAAGTGTTACATTAACATGAGTGTCTCTTGTTCTTTGTAACAAGTGTTACATTAACATGAGTGTCTCTTGTTCTTTGTAACAAGTGTTACATTAACATGAGTGTCTCTTGTTCTTTGTAACAAGTGTTACATTAACATGATTGTCTCTTGTTCTTTGTAACAAGTGTTACATTAACATGAGTGTCTCTTGTTCTTTGTAACAAGTGTTACATTAACATGAGTGTCTCTTGTTCTTTGTAACAAGTGTTACATTAACATGAGTGTCTCTTGTTCTTTGTAACAAGTGTTACATTAACATGAGTGTCTCTTGTTCTTTGTAACAAGTGTTACATTAACATGAGTGTCTCTTGTTCTTTGTAACAAGTGTTACATTAACATGAGTGTCTCTTGTTCTTTGTAACAAGTGTTACATTAACATGAGTGTCTCTTGTTCTTTGTAACAAGTGTTACATTAACATGAGTGTCTCTTGTTCTTTGTAACAAGTGTTACATTAACATGAGTGTCTCTTGTTCTTTGTAACAAGTGTTACATTAACATGAGTGTCTCTTGTTCTTTGTAACAAGTGTTACATTAACATGAGTGTCTTCTTGTTCTTTGTAACAAGTGTTACATTAACATGAGTGTCTCTTGTTCTTTGTAACAAGTGTTACATTAACATGAGTGTCTCTTGTTCTTTGTAACAAGTGTTACATTAACATGAGTGTCTCTTGTTCTTTGTAACAAGTGTTACATTAACATGAGTGTCTTGTTCTTGTTCTTTACATAACAAGTGTTACATTAACATGAGTGTCTCTTGTTCTTTGTAACAAGTGTTACATTAACATGAGTGTCTTTGTTCTTTGTAACAAGTGTTACATTAACATGAGTGTCTCTTGTTCTTTGTAACAAGTGTTACATTAACATGAGTGTCTTTTGTTCTTTGTAACAAGTGTTACATTAACATGAGTGTCTCTTGTTCTTTGTAACAAGTGTTACATTAACATGAGTGTCTCTTGTTCTTTGTAACAAGTGTTACATTAACATGAGTGTCTCTTGTTCTTTGTAACAAGTGTTACATTAACATGAGTGTCTCTTGTTCTTTGTAACAAGTGTTACATTAACATGAGTGTCTCTTGTTCTTTGTAACAAGTGTTACATTAACATGAGTGTCTTGTTCTTTGTAACAAGTGTTACATTAACATGAGTGTCTCTTGTTCTTTGTAACAAGTGTTACATTAACATGAGTGTCTCTTGTTCTTTGTAACAAGTGTTACATTAACATGAGTGTCTCTTGTTCTTTGTAACAAGTGTTACATTAACATGAGTGTCTTCTTGTTCTTTGTAACAAGTGTTACATTAACATGAGTGTCTCTTGTTCTTTGTAACAAGTGTTATATTAACATGAGTGTCTCTTGTTCTTTGTAACAAGTGTTACATTAACATGAGTGTCTCTTGTTCTTTGTAACAAGTGTTACATTAACATGAGTGTCTCTTGTTCTTTGTAACAAGTGTTACATTAACATGAGTGTCTCTTGTTCTTTGTAACAAGTGTTACATTAACATGAGTGTCTCTTGTTCTTTGTAACAAGTGTTACATTAACATGAGTGTCTCTTGTTCTTTGTAACAAGTGTTACATTAACATGAGTGTCTCTTGTTCTTTGTAACAAGTGTTACATTAACATGAGTGTCTCTTGTTCTTTGTAACAAGTGTTACATTAACATGATTGTCTCTTGTTCTTTGTAACAAGTGTTACATTAACATGAGTGTCTCTTGTTCTTTGTAACAAGTGTTACATTAACATGAGTGTCTCTTGTTCTTTGTAACAAGTGTTACATTAACATGAGTGTCTTTTGTTCTTTGTAACAAGTGTTACATTAACATGAGTGTCTCTTGTTCTTTGTAACAAGTGTTACATTAACATGAGTTAACATCTCTTGTTCTTTGTAACAAGTGTTACATTAACATGATTGTCTCTTGTTCTTTGTAACAAGTGTTACATTAACATGATTCTCTTGTTCTTCGTAACAATTGTCACATTAACATGAATGTCCCTTGTTCTTTGTAACAAGTGTTATATTAACATGAGTGTCTCTTGTTCTTTGTAACAAGTGTTACATTAACATGAGTGTCTCTTGTTCTTTGTAACAAGTGTTACATTAACATGAGTGTCTCTTGTTCTTTGTAACAAGTGTTACATTAACATGAGTGTCTCTTGTTCTTTGTAACAAGTGTTACATTAACATGAGTGTCTCTTGTTCTTTGTAACAAGTGTTACATTAACATGAGTGTCTCTTGTTCTTTGTAACAAGTGTTATATTAACATGAGTGTCTCTTGTTCTTTGTAACAAGTGTTACATTAACATGAGTGTCTCTTGTTCTTTGTAACAAGTGTTACATTAACATGAGTGTCTCTTGTTCTTTGTAACAAGTGTTACATTAACATGAGTGTCTCTTGTTCTTTGTAACAAGTGTTACATTAACATGAGTGTCTCTTGTTCTTTGTAACAAGTGTTACATTAACATGAGTGTCTCTTGTTCTTTGTAACAAGTGTTACATTAACATGAGTGTCTTTGTTCTTTGTAACAAGTGTTACATTAACATGAGTGTCTCTTGTTCTTTGTAACAAGTGTTACATTAACATGAGTGTCTCTTGTTCTTTGTAACAAGTGTTACATTAACATGAGTGTCTTTGTTCTTTGTAACAAGTGTTACATTAACATGAGTGTCTCTTGTTCTTTGTAACAAGTGTTACATTAACATGAGTGTTTCTTGTTCTTTGTAACAAGTGTTACATTAACATGAGTGTCTCTTGTTCTTTGTAACAAGTGTTACATTAACATGAGTGTCTCTTGTTCTTTGTAACAAGTGTTACATTAACATGAGTGTCTCTTGTTCTTTGTAACAAGTGTTACATTAACATGAGTGTCTCTTGTTCTTTGTAACAAGTGTTACATTAACATGAGTGTCTCTTGTTCTTTGTAACAAGTGTTACATTAACATGATTGTCTCTTGTTCTTTGTAACAAGTGTTACATTAACATGAGTGTCTCTTGTTCTTTGTAACAAGTGTTACATTAACATGAGTGTCTCTTGTTCTTTGTAACAAGTGTTACATTAACATGATTGTTTCTTGTTCTTTGTAACAAGTGTTACATTAACATGAGTGTCTCTTGTTCTTTGTAACAAGTGTTACATTAACATGAGTGTCTCTTGTTCTTTGTAACAAGTGTTACATTAACATGAGTGTCTCTTGTTCTTTGTAACAAGTGTTACATTAACATGAGTGTCTCTTGTTCTTTGTAACAAGTGTTACATTAACATGAGTGTCTCTTGTTCTTTGTAACAAGTGTTACATTAACATGATTGTTTCTTGTTCTTTGTAACAAGTGTTACATTAACATGAGTGTCTCTTGTTCTTTGTAACAAGTGTTACATTAACATGAGTGTCTCTTGTTCTTTGTAACAAGTGTTACATTAACATGAGTGTCTCTTGTTCTTTGTAACAAGTGTTACATTAACATGAGTGTCTCTTGTTCTTTGTAACAAGTGTTACATTAACATGAGTGTCTCTTGTTCTTTGTAACAAGTGTTACATTAACATGAGTGTCTCTTGTTCTTTGTAACAAGTGTTACATTAACATGAGTGTCTCTTGTTCTTTGTAACAAGTGTTACATTAACATGAGTGTCTCTTGTTCTTTGTAACAAGTGTTACATTAACATGAGTGTCTCTTGTTCTTTGTAACAAGTGTTACATTAACATGAGTGTCTCTTGTTCTTTGTAACAAGTGTTACATTAACATGAGTGTCTCTTGTTCTTTGTAACAAGTGTTACATTAACATGAGTGTCTCTTGTTCTTTGTAACAAGTGTTACATTAACATGAGTGTCTCTTGTTCTTTGTAACAAGTGTTACATTAACATGAGTGTCTCTTTGTTCTTTGTAACAAGTGTTACATTAACATGAGTGTCTCTTGTTCTTTGTAACAAGTGTTACATTAACATGAGTGTCTCTTGTTCTTTGTAACAAGTGTTACATTAACATGAGTGTCTCTTGTTCTTTGTAACAAGTGTTACATTAACATGAGTGTCTCTTGTTCTTTGTAACAAGTGTTACATTAACATGAGTGTCTCTTGTTCTTTGTAACAAGTGTTACATTAACATGAGTGTCTCTTGTTCTTTGTAACAAGTGTTACATTAACATGAGTGTCTCTTGTTCTTTGTAACAAGTGTTACATTAACATGAGTGTCTCTTGTTCTTTGTAACAAGTGTTACATTAACATGAGTGTCTCTTGTTCTTTGTAACAAGTGTTACATTAACATGAGTGTCTCTTGTTCTTTGTAACAAGTGTTACATTAACATGAGTGTCTCTTTCTTTGTAACAAGTGTTATATTAACATGAGTAACAAGTGTTACATTAACATGATTGTCTCTTGTTCTTTGTAACAAGTGTTACATTAACATGAGTGTCTCTTGTTCTTTGTAACAAGTGTTACATTAACATGAGTGTCTCTTGTTCTTTGTAACAAGTGTTACATTAACATGATTGTCTCTTGTTCTTTGTAACAAGTGTTACATTAACATGATTGTCTCTTGTTCTTTGTAACAAGTGTTACATTAACATGAGTGTCTCTTGTTCTTTGTAACAAGTGTTACATTAACATGAGTGTCTCTTGTTCTTTTCTTTGTAACAAGTGTTACATTAACATGAGTGTCTCTTGTTCTTTGTAACAAGTGTTACATTAACATGAGTGTCTCTTGTTCTTTGTAACAAGTGTTACATTAACATGAGTGTCTCTTGTTCTTTGTAACAAGT
Organism: Tachypleus tridentatus; assembly: GCF_004210375.1. Taxonomy (NCBI): domain Eukaryota; kingdom Metazoa; phylum Arthropoda; class Merostomata; order Xiphosura; family Limulidae; genus Tachypleus; species Tachypleus tridentatus. The sequence continues at coordinate 15,222,877 of NW_027467782.1, read as the reverse complement.
GTTACATTAACATGAGTGTCTCTTGTTCTTTGTAACAAGTGTTACATTAACATGAGTGTCTCTTGTTCTTTGTAACAAGTGTTACATTAACATGAGTGTCTCTTGTTCTTTGTAACAAGTGTTACATTAACATGAGTGTCTTTGTAACAAGTGTTACATTAACATGTTCTTTGTAACAAGTGTTACATTAACATGAGTGTCTCTTGTTCTTTGTAACAAGTGTTACATTAACATGAGTGTCTCTTGTTCTTTGTAACAAGTGTTACATTAACATGAGTGTCTCTTGTTCTTTGTAACAAGTGTTACATTAACATGAGTGTCTCTTGTTCTTTGTAACAAGTGTTACATTAACATGAGTGTCTCTTGTTCTTTGTAACAAGTGTTACATTAACATGAGTGTCTCTTGTTCTTTGTAACAAGTGTTACATTAACATGAGTGTCTCTTGTTCTTTGTAACAAGTGTTACATTAACATGAGTGTCTTTGTTCTTTGTAACAAGTGTTACATTAACATGAGTGTCTCTTGTTCTTTGTAACAAGTGTTACATTAACATGAGTGTCTCTTGTTCTTTGTAACAAGTGTTACATTAACATGAGTGTCTCTTGTTCTTTGTAACAAGTGTTACATTAACATGAGTGTCTCTTGTTCTTTGTAACAAGTGTTACATTAACATGAGTGTCTCTTGTTCTTTGTAACAAGTGTTACATTAACATGATTGTTTCTTGTTCTTTGTAACAAGTGTTACATTAACATGAGTGTCTCTTGTTCTTTGTAACAAGTGTTACATTAACATGAGTGTCTCTTGTTCTTTGTAACAAGTGTTACATTAACATGAGTGTCTCTTGTTCTTTGTAACAAGTGTTACATTAACATGAGTGTCTTTGTTCTTTGTAACAAGTGTTACATTAACATGAGTGTCTCTTGTTCTTTGTAACAAGTGTTACATTAACATGATTGTTTCTTGTTCTTTGTAACAAGTGTTACATTAACATGAGTGTCTCTTGTTCTTTGTAACAAGTGTTACATTAACATGAGTGTCTCTTGTTCTTTGTAACAAGTGTTACTTAACATGAGTGTCTTTTGTAACAAGTGTTACATTAACATGAGTGTCTCTTGTTCTTTGTAACAAGTGTTACATTAACATGAGTGTCTCTTGTTCTTTGTAACAAGTGTTACATTAACATGAGTGTCTCTTGTTCTTTGTAACAAGTGTTACATTAACATGAGTGTCTCTTGTTCTTTGTAACAAGTGTTATATTAACATGAGTGTCTCTTTGTTCTTTGTAACAAGTGTTACATTAACATGAGTGTCTCTTGTTCTTTGTAACAAGTGTTACATTAACATGAGTGTCTCTTGTTCTTTGTAACAAGTGTTACATTAACATGAGTGTCTCTTGTTCTTTGTAACAAGTGTTACATTAACATGAGTGTCTCTTTGTTCTTTGTAACAAGTGTTACATTAACATGAGTGTCTCTTGTTCTTTGTAACAAGTGTTATATTAACATGAGTGTCTCTTGTTCTTTGTAACAAGTGTTACATTAACATGAGTGTCTCTTGTTCTTTGTAACAAGTGTTATATTAACATGAGTGTCTCTTGTTCTTTGTAACAAGTGTTACATTAACATGAGTGTCTCTTGTTCTTAACAAGTGTTATATTAACATGAGTGTCTCTTGTTCTTTGTAACAAGTGTTACATTAACATGAGTGTCTTGTTCTTTGTAACAAGTGTTACATTAACATGAGTGTCTCTTGTTCTTTGTAACAAGTGTTACATTAACATGAGTGTCTCTTGTTCTTTCTTTGTAACAAGTGTTACATTAACATGAGTGTCTCTTGTTCTTTGTAACAAGTGTTACATTAACATGAGTGTCTCTTGTTCTTTGTAACAAGTGTTACATTAACATGAGTTCTCTTGTTCTTCTTTGTAACAAGTGTTACATTAACATGAGTGTTTCTTGTTCTTTGTAACAAGTGTTACATTAACATGAGTGTCTCTTGTTCTTTGTAACAAGTGTTACATTAACATGAGTGTCTCTTGTTCTTTGTAACAAGTGTTACATTAACATGAGTGTCTCTTGTTCTTTGTAACAAGTGTTACATTAACATGAGTGTCTCTTGTTCTTTGTAACAAGTGTTACATTAACATGAGTGTGTTCTTCTTGTTTACTTTGTAACAAGTGTTACATTAACATGAGTGTCTCTTGTTCTTTGTAACAAGTGTTACATTAACATGAGTGTCTCTTGTTCTTTGTAACAAGTGTTACATTAACATGAGTGTCTCTTGTTCTTTGTAACAAGTGTTACATTAACATGAGTGTCTCTTGTTCTTTGTAACAAGTGTTACATTAACATGAGTGTCTCTTGTTCTTTGTAACAAGTGTTACATTAACATGATTGTCTCTTGTTCTTTGTAACAAGTGTTACATTAACATGATTGTCTCTTGTTCTTTGTAACAAGTGTTACATTAACATGAGTGTCTCTTGTTCTTTGTAACAAGTGTTACATTAACATGAGTGTCTCTTGTTCTTTGTAACAAGTGTTACATTAACATGAGTGTCTCTTGTTCTTTGTAACAAGTGTTACATTAACATGAGTGTCTCTTGTTCTTTGTAACAAGTGTTACATTAACATGAGTGTCTCTTGTTCTTTGTAACAAGTGTTACATTAACATGAGTGTCTCTTGTTCTTTGTAACAAGTGTTACATTAACATGAGTGTCTCTTGTTCTTTGTAACAAGTGTTACATTAACATGAGTGTCTCTTGTTCTTTGTAACAAGTGTTACATTAACATGAGTGTCTCTTGTTCTTTGTAACAAGTGTTACATTAACATGAGTGTCTCTTGTTCTTTGTAACAAGTGTTACATTAACATGAGTGTCTTCTTGTTCTTTGTAACAAGTGTTACATTAACATGAGTGTTCTTTGTAACAAGTTGTTCTTTTTGTAACAAGTGTTACATTAACATGAGTGTCTCTTGTTCTTTGTAACAAGTGTTACATTAACATGAGTGTCTCTTGTTCTTTGTAACAAGTGTTACATTAACATGAGTGTCTCTTGTTCTTTGTAACAAGTGTTACATTAACATGAGTGTCTTTCTTGTTCTTTGTAACAAGTGTTACATTAACATGAGTGTCTCTTGTTCTTTGTAACAAGTGTTACATTAACATGAGTGTCTCTTTGTTCTTTGTAACAAGTGTTACATTAACATGAGTGTCTCTTGTTCTTTGTAACAAGTGTTACTTAACATGAGTGTCTCTTGTTCTTTGTAACAAGTGTTACATTAACATGATTGTTTCTTGTTCTTTGTAACAAGTGTTACATTAACATGAGTGTCTCTTGTTCTTTGTAACAAGTGTTACATTAACATGAGTGTCTTTGTTCTTTGTAACAAGTGTTACATTAACATGAGTGTCTCTTGTTCTTTGTAACAAGTGTTACATTAACATGAGTGTCTCTTGTTCTTTGTAACAAGTGTTACATTAACATGAGTGTCTCTTGTTCTTTGTAACAAGTGTTACATTAACATGAGTTCTCTTGTTCTTTGTAACAAGTGTTACATTAACATGAGTGTCTCTTGTTCTTTGTAACAAGTGTTACATTAACATGAGTGTCTCTTGTTCTTTGTAACAAGTGTTACATTAACATGAGTGTCTCTTGTTCTTTGTAACAAGTGTTACATTAACATGAGTGTCTCTTGTTCTTTGTAACAAGTGTTACATTAACATGAGTGTCTCTTGTTCTTTGTAACAAGTGTTACATTAACATGAGTGTCTCTTGTTCTTTGTAACAAGTGTTACATTAACATGAGTGTCTCTAGTTCTTTATAACAAGTGTTACATTAACATGAGTGTCTTTTCTTCTTGATTGTTTCTTTTCTTTGTAACAAGTGTTACATTAACATGAGTGTCTCTTGTTCTTTGTAACAAGTGTTACATTAACATGAGTGTCTCTTGTTCTTTGTAACAAGTGTTACATTAACATGAGTGTCTCTTGTTCTTTGTAACAAGTGTTACATTAACATGAGTGTCTTCTTGTTCTTTGTAACAAGTGTTACATTAACATGAGTGTCTCTTGTTCTTTGTAACAAGTGTTATATTAACATGAGTGTTTCTTGTTCTTTGTAACAAGTGTTACATTAACATGAGTGTCTCTTGTTCTTTGTAACAAGTGTTATATTAACATGAGTGTCTCTTGTTCTTTGTAACAAGTGTTACATTAACATGAGTGTCTCTTGTTCTTTGTAACAAGTGTTACATTAACATGAGTGTCTCTTGTTCTTTGTAACAAGTGTTACATTAACATGAGTGTCTCTTGTTCTTTGTAACAAGTGTTACATTAACATGATTGTAACAAGTGTTACATTAACATGAGTGTCTCTTGTTCTTTGTAACAAGTGTTACATTAACATGAGTGTCTCTTGTTCTTTGTAACAAGTGTTACATTAACATGAGTGTCTCTTGTTCTTTGTAACAAGTGTTACATTAACATGAGTGTCTCTTGTTCTTTGTAACAAGTGTTACATTAACATGATTGTTTCTTGTTCTTTGTAACAAGTGTTACATTAACATGATTGTCTCTTGTTCTTTGTAACAAGTGTTACATTAACATGAGTGTCTTCTTGTTCTTTGTAACAAGTGTTACATTAACATGAGTGTCTCTTGTCTTGTTCTTTAACATAACAAGTGTTACATTAACATGAGTGTCTCTTGTTCTTTGTAACAAGTGTTACATTAACATGAGTGTCTCTTGTTCTTTGTAACAAGTGTTACATTAACATGAGTGTCTCTTGTTCTTTGTAACAAGTGTTACATTAACATGAGTGTCTCTTGTTCTTTGTAACAAGTGTTACATTAACATGAGTGTCTTTTGTTCTTTGTAACAAGTGTTACATTAACATGAGTGTCTCTTGTTCTTTGTAACAAGTGTTACATTAACATGAGTGTCTCTTGTTCTTTGTAACAAGTGTTACATTAACATGAGTTAACAAGTGTTACATTAACATGAGTGTCTCTTGTTCTTTGTAACAAGTGTTACATTAACATGAGTGTCTCTTGTTCTTTGTAACAAGTGTTACATTAACATGAGTGTCTCTTGTTCTTTGTAACAAGTGTTACATTAACATGAGTGTCTCTTGTTCTTTGTAACAAGTGTTACATTAACATGAGTGTCTCTTGTTCTTTGTAACAAGTGTTACATTAACATGAGTGTCTCTTGTTCTTTGTAACAAGTGTTACATTAACATGAGTGTCTTTTTGTTCTTTGTAACAAGTGTTACATTAACATGAGTGTCTCTTGTTCTTTGTAACAAGTGTTACATTAACATGAGTGTTCTTTAACATGTTCTTTGTAACAAGTGTTACATTAACATGATTGTTTCTTGTTCTTTGTAACAAGTGTTACATTAACATGAGTGTCTCTTGTTCTTTGTAACAAGTGTTACATTAACATGAGTGTCTCTTGTTCTTTGTAACAAGTGTTACATTAACATGAGTGTCTCTTGTTCTTTGTAACAAGTGTTACATTAACATGAGTGTCTCTTGTTCTTTGTAACAAGTGTTACATTAACATGAGTTGTCTCTTGTTCTTTGTAACAAGTGTTACATTAACATGATTGTTTCTTGTTCTTTGTAACAAGTGTTACATTAACATGAGTGTCTCTTGTTCTTTGTAACAAGTGTTACATTAACATGAGTGTCTCTTGTTTCTTTGTAACAAGTGTTACATTAACATGAGTGTCTCTTGTTCTTAACATGTAACAAGTGTTATATTAACATGAGTGTTCTTTGTTCTTTGTAACAAGTGTTACATTAACATGAGTTCTCTTGTAACAAGTGTTACATTAACATGAGTGTCTCTTGTTCTTTGTAACAAGTGTTACATTAACATGATTGTCTCTTGTTCTTTGTAACAAGTGTTACATTAACATGAGTGTCTCTTTGTTCTTTGTAACAAGTGTTACATTAACATGAGTGTCTCTTGTTCTTTGTAACAAGTGTTACATTAACATGAGTGTCTCTTGTTCTTTGTAACAAGTGTTACATTAACATGAGTGTCTCTTTGTTCTTTGTAACAAGTGTTACATTAACATGAGTGTCTCTTGTTCTTTGTAACAAGTGTTACATTAACATGAGTGTCTCTTGTTCTTTGTAACAAGTGTTACATTAACATGAGTGTCTCTTGTTCTTTGTAACAAGTGTTACATTAACATGAAGTGTTACATTAACATGAGTGTTGTTCTTTGTAACAAGTGTTACATTAACATGAGTGTCTTTGTTCTTTGTAACAAGTGTTACATTAACATGAGTGTCTCTTGTTCTTTGTAACAAGTGTTACATTAACATGATTGTTTCTTGTTCTTTGTAACAAGTGTTACATTAACATGAGTGTCTCTTGTTCTTTGTAACAAGTGTTACATTAACATGAGTGTCTCTTGTTCTTTGTAACAAGTGTTACATTAACATGAGTGTCTCTTGTTCTTTGTAACAAGTGTTACATTAACATGAGTGTCTCTTGTTCTTTGTAACAAGTGTTACATTAACATGAGTGTCTCTTGTTCTTTGTAACAAGTGTTACATTAACATGAGTGTCTCTTGTTCTTGTAACAAGTGTTATTATTAACATGAGTTGTCTCTTGTTCTTTGTAACAAGTGTTATATTAACATGATTGTTTCTTGTTCTTTGTAACAAGTGTTACATTAACATGAGTGTCTCTTGTTCTTTGTAACAAGTGTTATATTAACATGATTGTCTCTTGTTCTTTGTAACAAGTGTTACATTAACATGATTGTCTCTTGTTCTTTGTAACAAGTGTTACATTAACATGAGTGTCTCTTGTTCTTTGTAACAAGTGTTACATTAACATGAGTGTCTCTTGTTCTTTGTAACAAGTGTTACATTAACATGAGTGTCTTTTGTTCTTTGTAACAAGTGTTACATTAACATGAGTGTCTCTTTGTTCTTTGTAACAAGTGTTACATTAACATGAGTGTCTCTTGTTCTTGTAACAAGTGTTACATTAACATGAGTGTCTCTTGTTCTTTGTAACAAGTGTTACATTAACATGAGTGTCTCTTGTTCTTTGTAACAAGTGTTACATTAACATGAGTGTCTCTTGTTCTTTGTAACAAGTGTTACATTGACATGATTGTTTCTTGTTCTTTGTAACAAGTGTTACATTAACATGATTGTCTCTTGTTCTTTGTAACAAGTGTTACATTAACATGAGTGTCTCTTGTTCTTTGTAACAAGTGTTACATTAACATGAGTGTCTCTTGTTCTTTGTAACAAGTGTTATATTAACATGAGTGTCTTCTTGTTCTTTGTAACAAGTGTTACATTAACATGATTGTCTCTTGTTCTTTGTAACAAGTGTTACATTAACATGAGTGTCTCTTGTTCTTTGTAACAAGTGTTACATTAACATGAGTGTCTCTTGTTCTTTGTAACAAGTGTTACATTAACATGAGTGTCTCTTGTTCTTTGTAACAAGTGTTACATTAACATGAGTGTCTCTTGTTCTTTGTAACAAGTGTTACATTAACATGAGTGTCTTTGTTCTTTGTAACAAGTGTTACATTAACATGAGTGTCTCTTGTTCTTTGTAACAAGTGTTACATTAACATGAGTGTCTCTTGTTCTTTGTAACAAGTGTTACATTAACATGAACAAGTGTTACATTAACATGAGTGTTCTTTGTAACAAGTGTTACATTAACATGAGTGTCTCTTGTTCTTTGTAACAAGTGTTACATTAACATGAGTGTTTCTTGTTCTTTGTAACAAGTGTTACATTAACATGAGTGTCTCTTGTTCTTTGTAACAAGTGTTATATTAACATGATTGTCTTTTCTTGTTCTGTTACATTAACATGTAACAAACAAGTGTTACATTAACATGAGTGTCTCTTGTCTTTGTAACAAGTGTTACATTAACATGAGTGTCTCTTGTTCTTTGTAACAAGTGTTACATTAACATGAGTGTCTCTTGTTCTTTGTAACAAGTGTTACATTAACATGAGTGTCTCTTGTTCTTTGTAACAAGTGTTACATTAACATGAGTGTCTCTTGTTCTTTGTAACAAGTGTTACATTAACATGATTGTTTCTTGTTCTTTGTAACAAGTGTTACATTAACATGAGTGTCTCTTGTTCTTTGTAACAAGTGTTACATTAACATGATTGTCTCTTGTTCTTTGTAACAAGTGTTACATTAACATGAGTGTCTCTTGTTCTTTGTAACAAGTGTTACATTAACATGAGTGTCTCTTGTTCTTTTCTTTGTAACAAGTGTTACATTAACATGAGTGTCTCTTGTTCTTTGTAACAAGTGTTACATTAACATGAGTGTCTCTTGTTCTTTGTAACAAGTGTTACATTAACATGAGTGTCTCTTGTTCTTTGTTGTTAATTAACAAGTGTTGTTACATTAACATGAGTGTCTCTTGTTCTTTGTAACAAGTGTTACATTAACATGAGTGTCTCTTGTTCTTTGTAACAAGTGTTACATTAACATGAGTGTCTCTTGTTCTTTGTAACAAGTGTTACATTAACATGAGTGTCTCTTGTTCTTTGTAACAAGTGTTACATTAACATGAGTGTCTCTTGTTCTTTGTAACAAGTGTTACATTAACATGAGTGTCTCTTGTTCTTTGTAACAAGTGTTACATTAACATGTTCTTTGTTCTTTGTAACAAGTGTTACATTAACATGAGTGTCTCTTGTTCTTTGTAACAAGTGTTACATTAACATGAGTGTAACTGTTACTTGTTCTTTGTAAACAAGTGTTACATTAACATGAGTGTCTCTTGTTCTTTGTAACAAGTGTTACATTAACATGAGTGTTGTTCTTTGTAACAAGTGTTACATTAACATTCTTTGTAACAAGTGTTACATTAACATGAGTGTCTCTTGTTCTTTGTAACAAGTGTTACATTAACATGATTGTCTCTTGTTCTTTGTAACAAGTGTTACATTAACATGAGTGTCTCTTGTTCTTTGTAACAAGTGTTACATTAACATGAGTTCTCTTGTTCTTTGTAACAAGTGTTACATTAACATGAGTGTCTTCTTGTTCTTTGTAACAAGTGTTACATTAACATGAGTGTCTCTTGTTCTTTGTAACAAGTGTTACATTAACATGTTCTTGTTCTTTGTAACAAGTGTTACATTAACATGAGTGTCTCTTGTTCTTTGTAACAAGTGTTACATTAACATGAGTGTCTCTTGTTCTTTGTAACAAGTGTTACATTAACATGAGTGTCTCTTGTTCTTTGTAACAAGTGTTACATTAACATGAGTGTCTTGTTCTTGTTCTTTGTAACAAGTGTTACATTAACATGAGTGTCTCTTGTTCTTTGTAACAAGTGTTACATTAACATGAGTTTCTTCTTAACAAGTGTTCTTAACATGTAACTTTGTAACAAGTGTTACATTAACATGAGTGTCTCTTGTTCTTTGTAACAAGTGTTATATTAACATGAGTGTCTCTTGTTCTTTGTAACAAGTGTTACATTAACATGAGTGTCTCTTGTTCTTTGTAACAAGTGTTACATTAACATGAGTGTCTCTTGTTCTTTGTAACAAGTGTTACATTAACATGAGTGTCTTCTTGTTCTTTGTAACAAGTGTTACATTAACATGAGTGTCTCTTGTTCTTTGTAACAAGTGTTACATTAACATGAGTGTCTCTTGTTCTTTGTAACAAGTGTTACATTAACATGAGTGTCTCTTGTTCTTTGTAACAAGTGTTACATTAACATGAGTGTCTCTTGTTCTTTGTAACAAGTGTTACATTAACATGATTGTCTCTTGTTCTTTGTAACAAGTGTTACATTAACATGAGTGTCTCTTGTTCTTTGTAACAAGTGTTACATTAACATGAGTGTCTCTTGTTCTTTGTAACAAGTGTTACATTAACATGAGTGTCTCTTGTTCTTTGTAACAAGTGTTACATTAACATGATTGTTTCTTGTTCTTTGTAACAAGTGTTACATTAACATGAGTGTCTCTTGTTCTTTGTAACAAGTGTTACATTAACATGAGTGTCTCTTGTTCTTTGTAACAAGTGTTACATTAACATGAGTTCTTTGTTCTTTGTAACAAGTGTTACATTAACATGAGTGTCTCTTGTTCTTTGTAACAAGTGTTACATTAACATGAGTGTCTCTTGTTCTTTGTAACAAGTGTTACATTAACATGAGTGTCTTCTTGTTCTTTGTAACAAGTGTTACATTAACATGAGTGTCTCTTGTTCTTTGTAACAAGTGTTACATTAACATGAGTGTCTCTTGTTCTTTGTAACAAGTGTTACATTAACATGAGTGTCTCTTGTTCTTTGTTTGTAATTAAGTGTTACATTAACATGATTAACATTTGTTTCTTGTTCTTTGTAACAAGTGTTACATTAACATGAGTGTCTCTTGTTCTTTGTAACAAGTGTTACATTAACATGAGTGTCTCTTGTTCTTTGTAACAAGTGTTACATTAACATGAGTTGTCTCTTGTTCTTTGTAACAAGTGTTACATTAACATGAGTGTCTCTTGTTCTTTGTAACAAGTGTTACATTAACATGAGTGTCTTTTGTTCTTTGTAACAAGTGTTACATTAACATGAGTGTCTCTTGTTCTTTGTAACAAGTGTTACATTAACATGAGTGTCTCTTGTTCTTTGTAACAAGTGTTACATTAACATGAGTGTCTCTTGTTCTTTGTAACAAGTGTTACATTAACATGAGTGTCTCTTGTTCTTTGTAACAAGTGTTACATTAACATGAGTGTCTCTTGTTCTTTGTAACAAGTGTTACATTAACATGAGTGTCTCTTGTTCTTTGTAACAAGTGTTACATTAACATGAGTGTCTCTTGTTCTTTGTAACAAGTGTTACATTAACATGAGTGTCTCTTGTTCTTTGTAACAAGTGTTACATTAACATGAGTGTCTCTTGTTCTTTGTAACAAGTGTTACATTAACATGAGTGTCTCTTGTTCTTTGTAACAAGTGTTACATTAACATGAGTGTCTCTTGTTCTTTGTGTTAATTAACATGAGTGTTTCAAGTGTTACATTAACATGAGTGTCTCTTGTTCTTTGTAACAAGTGTTACATTAACATGATTGTTTCTTGTTCTTTGTAACAAGTGTTACATTAACATGAGTGTCTCTTGTTCTTTGTAACAAGTGTTACATTAACATGAGTTTCTTGTTCTTTGTAACAAGTGTTACATTAACATGAGTGTTTCTTGTTCTTTGTAACAAGTGTTACATTAACATGAGTGTCTTGTTCTTTGTTCTTTGTAACAAGTGTTACATTAACATGAGTGTCTCTTGTTCTTTGTAACAAGTGTTACATTAACATGAGTGTCTCTTGTTCTTTGTAACAAGTGTTACATTAACATGAGTGTCTCTTGTTCTTTGTAACAAGTGTTACATTAACATGAGTGTCTCTTGTTCTTTGTAACAAGTGTTACATTAACATGAGTGTCTCTTGTTCTTTGTAACAAGTGTTACATTAACATGAGTGTCTCTTGTTCTTTGTAACAAGTGTTACATTAACATGATTGTTTCTTGTTCTTTTGTAACAAGTGTAACAAGTGTTACATTAACATGATTGTCTCTTGTTCTTTGTAACAAGTGTTACATTAACATGAGTGTCTCTTGTTCTTTGTAACAAGTGTTACATTAACATGAGTGTCTCTTGTTCTTTGTAACAAGTGTTACATTAACATGAGTGTCTCTTGTTCTTTGTAACAAGTGTTACATTAACATGAGTGTCTCTTGTTCTTTGTAACAAGTGTTACATTAACATGATTGTCTCTTGTTCTTTGTAACAAGTGTTACATTAACATGAGTGTCTCTTGTTCTTTGTAACAAGTGTTACATTAACATGAGTGTCTCTTGTTCTTTGTAACAAGTGTTACATTAACATGAGTGTCTCTTTGTTCTTTGTAACAAGTGTTACATTAACATGAGTGTCTCTTGTTCTTTGTAACAAGTGTTATATTAACATGATTGTCTCTTGTTCTTTGTAACAAGTGTTACATTGACATGATTGTTTCTTGTTCTTTGTAACAAGTGTTACATTAACATGAGTGTCTCTTGTTCTTTGTAACAAGTGTTATATTAACATGAGTGTCTCTTGTTCTTTGTAACAAGTGTTACATTAACATGAGTGTCTTTTGTTCTTTGTAACAAGTGTTACATTAACATGAGTGTCTCTGTTACATTAACATGATTCTTTGTTCTTTGTAACAAGTGTTACATTAACATGAGTGTCTCTTGTTCTTTGTAACAAGTGTTACATTAACATGAGTGTCTCTTGTTCTTTGTAACAAGTGTTACATTAACATGAGTGTCTCTTGTTCTTTGTAACAAGTGTTACATTAACATGAGTGTCTCTTGTTCTTTGTAACAAGTGTTACATTAACATGAGTGTCTCTTGTTCTTTGTAACAAGTGTTACATTAACATGAGTGTCTCTTGTTCTTTGTAACAAGTGTTATATTAACATGAGTGTCTCTTGTTCTTTGTAACAAGTGTTACATTAACATGAGTGTCTCTTGTTCTTTGTAACAAGTGTTACATTAACATGATTAACATGAGTGTCTTTGTTCTTTGTAACAAGTGTTACATTAACATGAGTGTCTCTTGTTCTTTGTAACAAGTGTTATATTAACATGAGTGTCTCTTGTTCTTTGTAACAAGTGTTACATTAACATGAGTGTCTTTTGTTCTTTGTAACAAGTGTTACATTAACATGAGTGTCTCTTGTTCTTTGTAACAAGTGTTACATTAACATGAGTGTCTCTTGTTCTTTGTAACAAGTGTTATATTAACATGAGTGTCTCTTGTTCTTTGTAACAAGTGTTACATTAACATGAGTGTCTCTTGTTCTTTGTAACAAGTGTTACATTAACATGAGTGTCTCTTGTTCTTTGTAACAAGTGTTACATTAACATGAGTGTCTCTTGTTCTTTGTAACAAGTGTTACATTAACATGAGTGTCTCTTGTTCTTTGTAACAAGTGTTACATTAACATGAGTGTCTCTTGTTCTTTGTAACAAGTGTTACATTAACATGATTGTTTCTTGTTCTTTGTAACAAGTGTTACATTAACATGAGTGTCTCTTGTTCTTTGTAACAAGTGTTACATTAACATGAGTTTCTTGTTCTTCTTTGTAACAAGTGTTACATTAACATGAGTGTCTCTTGTTCTTTGTAACAAGTGTTACATTAACATGAGTGTCTCTTGTTCTTTGTAACAAGTGTTACATTAACATGAGTGTTTCTTGTTCTTTGTAACAAGTGTTACATTAACATGAGTGTCTCTTGTTCTTTGTAACAAGTGTTACATTAACATGAGTGTCTCTTGTTCTTTGTAACAAGTGTTACATTAACATGAGTGTCTCTTGTTCTTTGTAACAAGTGTTACATTAACATGAGTTCTTGTTGTTTTTTGTAACAAGTGTTATATTAACATGATTGTTTCTTGTTCTTTGTAACAAGTGTTACATTAACATGAGTGTCTCTTGTTCTTTGTAACAAGTGTTACATTAACATGAGTGTCTCTTGTTCTTTGTAACAAGTGTTATATTAACATGATTGTTTCTTGTTCTTTGTAACAAGTGTTACATTAACATGAGTGTCTCTTGTTCTTTGTAAACAAGTGTTACATTAACATGAGTGTCTCTTGTTCTTTGTAACAAGTGTTACATTAACATGAGTTCTTTGTAACTGTTACTTAACATGAGTTCTCTTTTCTTTGTAACAAGTGTTACATTAACATGAGTGTCTCTTGTTCTTTGTAACAAGTGTTACATTAACATGAGTTTCTTTGTTCTTTGTAACAAGTGTTACATTAACATGATTAGTGTCTTTGTTCTTTGTAACAAGTGTTACATTAACATGAGTGTCTCTTGTTCTTTGTAACAAGTGTTACATTAACATGAGTGTTTCTTGTTCTTTGTAACAAGTGTTACATTAACATGAGTGTCTCTTGTTCTTTGTAACAAGTGTTACATTAACATGAGTGTCTTTGTTCTTTGTAACAAGTGTTACATTAACATGAGTGTCTTCTTGTTGTTTTGTAACAAGTGTTACATTAACATGAGTGTCTCTTGTTCTTTGTAACAAGTGTTACATTAACATGAGTGTCTCTTGTTCTTTGTAACAAGTGTTACATTAACATGATTGTCTCTTGTTCTTTGTAACAAGTGTTACATTAACATGAGTGTCTCTTGTTCTTTGTAACAAGTGTTACATTAACATGAGTGTCTCTTGTTCTTTGTAACAAGTGTTATATTAACATGAGTGTCTCTTGTTCTTTGTAACAAGTGTTACATTAACATGAGTGTCTCTTGTTCTTTGTAACAAGTGTTACATTAACATGATTGTTTCTTGTTCTTTGTAACAAGTGTTACATTAACATGAGTGTCTCTTGTTCTTTGTAACAAGTGTTATTAACATGAGTGTCTCTTGTTCTTTGTAACAAGTGTTACATTAACATGAGTGTCTCTTGTTCTTTGTAACAAGTGTTACATTAACATGAGTGTCTCTTGTTCTTTGTAACAAGTGTTACATTAACATGAGTGTCTCTTGTTCTTTGTAACAAGTGTTACATTAACATGAGTGTCTCTTGTTCTTTGTAACAAGTGTTACATTAACATGATTGTTTCTTGTTCTTTGTAACAAGTGTTACATTAACATGAGTGTCTCTTGTTCTTTTGTAACAAGTAACAAGTGTTACATTAACATGAGTGTCTCTTGTTCTTTGTAACAAGTGTTACATTAACATGATTGTCTTTTTCTTCTTTGTAACAAGTGTTACATTAACATGATTGTCTCTTGTTCTTTGTAACAAGTGTTACATTAACATGAGTGTCTTCTTGTTCTTTGTAACAAGTGTTACATTAACATGAGTGTCTCTTGTTCTTTGTAACAAGTGTTACATTAACATGAGTGTCTCTTGTTCTTTGTAACAAGTGTTACATTAACATGAGTGTCTCTTGTTCTTTGTAACAAGTGTTATATTAACATGATTGTTCTCTTGTTTCTTTGTAACAAGTGTTACATTAACATGATTGTTTCTTGTTCTTTGTAACAAGTGTTACATTAACATGAGTGTCTCTTGTTCTTTGTAACAAGTGTTACATTAACATGAGTGTCTCTTGTTCTTTGTAACAAGTGTTACATTAACATGAGTGTCTCTTGTTCTTTGTAACAAGTGTTACATTAACATGAGTGTCTTGTTTCTTTGTAACAAGTGTTATATTAACATGAGTGTCTCTTGTTCTTTGTAACAAGTGTTACATTAACATGATTGTTTTTGTAACAAGTGTTACATTAACATGAGTGTCTCTTGTTCTTTGTAACAAGTGTTACATTAACATGAGTGTCTCTTGTTCTTTGTAACAAGTGTTACATTAACATGAGTGTCTTTTTGTTCTTTGTAACAAGTGTTACATTAACATGAGTGTCTCTTGTTCTTTGTAACAAGTGTTACATTAACATGAGTGTCTCTTGTTCTTTGTAACAAGTGTTACATTAACATGAGTGTCTCTTTGTTCTTTGTAACAAGTGTTACATTAACATGAGTGTCTCTTGTTCTTTGTAACAAGTGTTACATTAACATGAGTGTCTCTTGTTCTTTGTAACAAGTGTTACATTAACATGAGTGTCTCTTGTTCTTTGTAACAAGTGTTACATTAACATGATTGTTTCTTGTTCTTTGTAACAAGTGTTACATTAACATGAGTGTCTCTTGTTCTTTGTAACAAGTGTTACATTAACATGAGTGTCTCTTTGTTCTTTGTAACAAGTGTTACATTAACATGAGTGTTTCTTGTTCTTTGTAACAAGTGTTACATTAACATGAGTGTCTCTTGTTCTTTGTAACAAGTGTTACATTAACATGAGTGTCTCTTGTTCTTTGTAACAAGTGTTACATTAACATGATTGTTTCTTGTTCTTTGTAACAAGTGTTACATTAACATGAGTGTCTCTTGTTCTTTGTAACAAGTGTTACATTAACATGAGTGTTTCTTGTTCTTTGTAACAAGTGTTACATTAACATGAGTGTCTGTTCTTTGTAACAAGTGTTACATTAACATGAGTGTTCTTGTTCTTTGTAACAAGTGTTACATTAACATGAGTTGTCTCTTGTTCTTTGTAACAAGTGTTACATTAACATGATTGTCTCTTGTTCTTTGTAACAAGTGTTACATTAACATGAGTGTCTCTTGTTCTTTGTAACAAGTGTTACATTAACATGAGTGTCTCTTGTTCTTTGTAACAAGTGTTACATTAACATGATTGTCTCTTGTTCTTTGTAACAAGTGTTACATTAACATGAGTGTCTCTTGTTCTTTGTAACAAGTGTTACATTAACATGAGTGTCTCTTGTTCTTTGTAACAAGTGTTACATTAACATGAGTGTCTCTTGTTCTTTGTAACAAGTGTTACATTAACATGAGTGTCTCTTGTTCTTTGTAACAAGTGTTACATTAACATGAGTGTCTCTTGTTCTTTGTAACAAGTGTTACATTAACATGAGTGTCTCTTGTTCTTTGTAACAAGTGTTACATTAACATGAGTGTCTCTTGTTCTTTGTAACAAGTGTTACATTAACATGAGTGTCTCTTGTTCTTTGTAACAAGTGTTACATTAACATGAGTGTCTCTTGTTCTTTGTAACAAGTGTTACATTAACATGAGTGTCTCTTGTTCTTTGTAACAAGTGTTACATTAACATGAGTGTCTCTTGTTCTTTGTAACAAGTGTTACATTAACATGAGTGTCTCTTGTTCTTTGTAACAAGTGTTACATTAACATGAGTGTCTCTTGTTCTTTGTAACAAGTGTTACATTAACATGAGTGTCTCTTGTTCTTTGTAACAAGTGTTACATTAACATGAGTGTCTCTTGTTCTTTGTAACAAGTGTTACATTAACATGAGTGTCTCTTGTTCTTTGTAACAAGTGTTACATTAACATGAGTGTCTCTTGTTCTTTGTAACAAGTGTTACATTAACATGAGTGTCTCTTGTTCTTTGTAACAAGTGTTACATTAACATGAGTGTCTCTTGTTCTTTGTAACAAGTGTTACATTAACATGAGTGTCTCTTGTTCTTTGTAACAAGTGTTACATTAACATGAGTGTCTCTTGTTCTTTGTAACAAGTGTTACATTAACATGAGTGTCTCTTGTTCTTTGTAACAAGTGTTACATTAACATGAGTGTCTTGTTCTTTGTAACAAGTGTTACATTAACATGAGTGTCTCTTGTTCTTTGTAACAAGTGTTACATTAACATGAGTGTCTCTTGTTCTTTGTAACAAGTGTTACATTAACATGAGTTGTCTCTTTGTTCTTTGTAACAAGTGTTACATTAACATGAGTGTCTTCTTGTTCTTTGTAACAAGTGTTACATTAACATGAGTGTCTCTTGTTCTTTGTAACAAGTGTTACATTAACATGAGTGTCTCTTGTTCTTTGTAACAAGTGTTACATTAACATGAGTGTCTCTTTGTTCTTTGTAACAAGTGTTACATTAACATGAGTGTCTCTTGTTCTTTGTAACAAGTGTTACATTAACATGAGTGTCTCTTGTTCTTTGTAACAAGTGTTACATTAACATGAGTGTCTCTTGTTCTTTGTAACAAGTGTTACATTAACATGAGTGTCTCTTGTTCTTTGTAACAAGTGTTACATTAACATGATTGTCTCTTGTTCTTTGTAACAAGTGTTATATTAACATGAGTGTCTCTTGTTCTTTGTAACAAGTGTTACATTAACATGAGTGTCTCTTGTTCTTTGTAACAAGTGTTACATTAACATGAGTGTCTCTTGTTCTTTGTAACAAGTGTTATATTAACATGAGTGTCTCTTGTTCTTTGTAACAAGTGTTACATTAACATGAGTGTCTCTTGTTCTTTGTAACAAGTGTTACATTAACATGAGTGTCTCTTGTTCTTTTTGTAACAAGTGTTATATTAACATGAGTGTTTCTTGTTCTTTGTAACAAGTGTTACATTAACATGAGTGTCTCTTGTTCTTTGTAACAAGTGTTACATTAACATGAGTGTCTCTTGTTCTTTGTAACAAGTGTTACATTAACATGAGTGTCTCTTGTTCTTTGTAACAAGTGTTACATTAACATGAGTGTCTCTTGTTCTTTGTAACAAGTGTTACATTAACATGAGTGTCTCTTGTTCTTTGTAACAAGTGTTACATTAACATGAGTGTCTCTTGTTCTTTGTAACAAGTGTTACATTAACATGAGTGTCTCTTGTTCTTTGTAACAAGTGTTACATT